>NC_056751.1:139289531-139369015 GCF_019279795.1 Protopterus annectens
GTGCAGCAATAAAACATGTCCCCTGTAACAAAAGAAATGCTAGAGCAAAGATTGAATTACATGAGTCAAGCACCCTGCTGAGATCTGCCAGTCAATGAAATTACCAAGTCAAATTACCCTCAGGACTTTGACAGCTAGGGAAGCTAGGTGTTATGGGGAGGGTTGAAGTAAAAGAACTGAAATTCATTGTCTCACAAATTAGTGCCATTTAAACTAAATTAGAAAAAAGGCAGCAGTAAACAGCACTTTGTGTGTGTTCTGTGACATTTGCACTGTTTCAGTTTTAAGTAGTCATTCAACAGCAAGGAATGTTACTTTAACTGTTCTATTTTACTCAGAACTTTGTATGCATGCAACATCTATGAAATGACAAGAGCTTCATGCAAATGGAGGCCTGCATGATGTAACATTTCTGAGCAAAACAATGACTTGTGGGATACTGAGTGGCAACCTGATTTATCCAAACCACGTCAATATGCTGTACTCCAGGTGGTCAGAGTCTGTAATTACATATAAAAATATTTAAAATCCTGTAAATAATCCCAGAGTGCTGTTAAAGTGTAGGAAACATCATGCCATGATGTTTTAAACATGTTTTTGAGTCTGTGGGTGCGGTACTCCTTTAAAGTCTTAGTCCCTTATCTCTGAAATTATTTCTGCTGAATAGTTGCATACTGGAGCTGTTGGGTTAGCTTTTGCATACCCTACATCAACTTTATTACAAGGTGAGATAAGTACAAACTTGCAGTGTTATAAGATAGTACTGAATGTTATTTTTTCTGTTTATTGTTTCATTGAATATTGTGTTAAAAATAGTACTGCATTTATCTGCTTATTTATCTGTTTACTGAAAATTCTGAGCTCTCTCTCTGTTCTTTCCCTGTCTGCAGTTAGTTTGAATATTGTGTTAAAAATAGTACTGCATGTATGTGCTTATTTGTTTGTTTACTGAAAATTCTGAGCTCTCTCTCTCTCTCGCAATCTGTTCTCTCCATGTCTGCAGTTAGTCTGAATATTGTGTTAAAATAGTACTGCATTTATCTGCTTATTCGTTTGTTTAATGAAAATTCTGAGCTCTCTCTCTGTTCTCTCCTTGTCTGCAGTTAGTTTTCCACATCCACCCTCCCTGTTCTTGTGGTATTAATCTTGGTTGTTTTGGAATTGACTGCCCCTCCTGTAAGTTTGTGTTTGAACACTCCTCCTGGACCCATCTCATTTGCTCACTCAACCAAGTATAGTGAAATCATATTTTGATTTCAGACACTCCTACCATTCCCATCTGTTCAGCCCTATTCCCGCGTTATCCTAGTCTAGTCTCATTAGCTCATCCTGCCTAATACAGAGAGAACATTTGAGTAGGCATACCTACTTAGGCCCTAAGCTTGTCTGATTGAAGACTGCTGGAACAGGGCTCAGTTCTGAGGTTTTTTACTGGTTAATTGGGTAATTTGTTCAAATCAGTTTGCTTGTTTTCTATTGTTATATAAAAACCTAAAATAAAAACAATTTGCACTTGATCTGCTTTTACTGTATTTATGTTTCTTCCTACTTTATTACCTTATTGTGACAATGTTTTTATATGTTTTTTTATATGTTATTTTATATGATATAGTATTTTTAGCAATTATTTCTAGCTATTATTAGTGACTATTTTATGTAAATTAATAAGGGTCATAAGGAATATTTCAACATGTTTCTTTAAATAATTTGAAGAAGTTTTTAACCTGTTAATGCATTTTGGCGCCAAAAAATTTATTTAAAGGTTGTGGTTCATTTGTATTACGGTTCTGATGAAGTCTGCAGTGTAAAGATGAAAGCGCTTAACCAGACTATCAATTTCAATTGTGTGGATTACAATAAACATTTACTCTCTGTTCGAGCTGTGCCGTATTTTGTGGAGCCTTGAACCAGCACTTTCATTTCTTTTTCATTATTTTGCTCTTGCATCTTCTTAAAAGTACTCAGTTGAGTTTATTCTGCTGCATTTTTTACTGCTTGGTAGTAGCCTGATTAAATTGTAACTGTTATTCTAAGTCTTTTGGTTATTGCACTTGGGCTTCAGACCAGTTGTTTTACATTAAGAAGGTTTGTGGTCTGCACTGTTTTGGCAGGACAGGTAGCTTACATCCTTCTAAGTTGGGAATTGCTGATTGAAGGCTCATTGTCTGTTATTCTAAAAGTGTATTAGTTCTGGTTTAAGCACTTGGGCTCCAGGCCAGTTATTTTACATTACGAAGGTTTGTGGTCTGCACTCTTGTGGGAGGAGAGGCTAGATTCTATCCTTCTGAGCTGGGAATTTCTGGTTAAAGGCTTGCTGTACCTGCTCATTTGAACTTTTTTCTGATATTGGTGCACCTTGTCTGCTGTAGCATTGACTAGATTCAGACCTGCTGAATCTAACTTTGTTTGTATAACTTGAGCACTAATCCAAACCATCTTTTTTGGAGAAGGTTCCCCTGTGTCCTAGTGGCAGGAGTCTGCAGTTATAACTTGTCAGATTGAAGACTGCTGGAACAGGGCTCAGTTTTGAGGTTTTTTACTGGTTAATTGGGTAATTTGTTTAAATCAGTTTGTTCATTTTCTATTGTTATATATAAAAATAATTGTACTTTATTCATCTGCTTTTACTGTAATCATGTTTCTTCCCACTTTATTACCTTATTTTGCTTGTGCTTCTTCTTAAAAGTACTCAATTGTATTATTCTGCTGCAGTTATTACTGATTGGTAATAGCCTGATTAAATTGTAACTGTTATTCTAAGCATTTTGGTTTAAGCACTTGGGTTTCAGACCAGTTGTTTTACATTAAGAATGTTTGTGGACTGCATTGTTGTGGCAGGACAGGTAGCTTACATCCTTCTAAGTTGGGAATTGCTGACTGAAGGCTCAGTGTCTTATTCTAAAAGTGCATTAGTTCTGGTTTAGGCACTTAGGCTTCAGGACAGTTATTTTACATTAAGAAGGTTTGTAGTCTGCACTCTTGAGGGAGGAGAGGCTAGATTCTGGCCTTCTAAGCTGGGAATTTGTAATTAAAGGCTTATTGTGCCTGCTTATTTGATCTGTTTCTTTCTGAAATGTGTGTGCCTTGTTTGCTGTAGCCCAGAAGTTAGTAGTTTATTGGCCATTTTGGGCTAATTTCTATCTCTTTCTTTTCCCTGCTATCAAAACCGCATTTGCCAGTTAGCTAGGGTTAAACAATTCCCGGCTCCACAAAGTCTGCTCTTCAATTTTTCCCTTGGAACTAGACAAACTTTCAACTTAAGCACTCAAACCATTCATTTCACAGCCCAGCACTTGCTCAAAACTCATAGCAAGAACTAATTAACCCTAGCACTAGACCCCCTATACTGTCCAGAAGGACAAGGCTCTCTATTCGCCCCTACCAGCTAATCAGGAAAACAGCTTACTTTAGCTATTCAGGCATGTCCAAAGGGCAGTTTCAGGTGTACTCTCCAGTCCAACTGGTGAATCTGGGCATTTTGAGGCAATGTTACAAATGCCTCATGTACACAGACAACCCTCTCCTCCTACCACCAAACGCTAAAATATGCGAGAGATGCAATTATACAGCCAAACTGGAGGCAAAGCTCTCTCAACCCAAGAATGGAACTGACAGTCAAGAGGAGAAGGAAATACTTGCAATACACCAACAGTCTCACATAGACCTATTAATCCAACACCGGCAAATAACACACATAAATACACTAAAATATACTCAGAGGCTCTAAATAAAAATCTGCAAAAGTAACAGAGACCTCCAAAGCAGACGGCCAAGCAACCTCCACAACCCATCACAAACCATGAAACACATACTTCACATAATCAGTGTATCATGCAATCACAGCCCTTAAGGCAAAATAACATACCCAACACACTAGTAATAGGCGACTCTATAATCAGGCACACTGATATCCCTCTAACTAGGCTGGACAAGGAGAAGGTTACAGTTAGCTGCCTGTCAGGTGCCAGGATCCGCCACATAACACAAGCATTCAGGTCACTCCAGAACAAGTACAAATACGACTCTGTCATTGTCTATGTTGGTGTGAATGACCTGAGACGTACCTCCCTGGACTACATGAAAAGAGACATGGAAGAGCTGTCTGATCATATATCCCAGTCTGGTATGACCCTGACCCTGAGTAGCATCCTACCCTCACCAAGAATGATGCCACAGTATAAAGAAAAAATGATCAATTTCAACAATTGGCTAAGTTTCTGGTATCATTCAAAGGGGATCCAGTATCTGTCCACCTGAGATGACATGCTCAATAAGCCACATTGCTTCACAAGAGATGGCTTGCACCTGTCACCCTTAGGCTTTTGAATACTGGCGAAGGCTTTTGCCACCCTCATAGTGCCTTTTTTAGGCAAGGCTCAAAAGACAAACCCACCACCGTAAATAGCACAAGTAACCAAAAACTGAGGGTAATGCTACTCAATGCCAGAAGTCTAAACCTCAAAATGCATGCACTCGAGGTACTACTCTGTATGGAGAACATCAATATCTCTGCAGTAACAGAAACCTGGTTTAAGGATCCAGAGAGCACCCCAGCACTACCAGGCTATAACGCATATCATACTTTTTGGCAACAGAACTCGGAATGAAATACAAAAGGTGGGGGTGTATCCATATTCATCAAGAATACCCACCCCTCCAGGTTAGTGACACAGCACAATGCCTCAGAAATCATACACGTGCAACTAACAACGGGCAAAATTGCAATTCAAATTGTAGCTTGCTACAGATCACCCACCATGACCCAGGAACCCCATTCCTTGTTTCTGGAGACACTGGAAAATATGAAGGTCCTATCAAATGCCCTAATATTGGGTGATTTCAATTACCCAAACATTAACTGGGAGAACTTCTCAAGTACTAACTCCCTTGCCCAACGCTTCCTAGAATTTATAAACTTGAATGCCCAGGATCAACTGGTCAACACCCCCACCAGAGGTGACAACATATTGGACCTGGTCATCACCAACATGGGCGACTGGTGTTCTACCCTGGAGGTCAAACCCTTGCTGGTTAGATCAGACCATAGACTAATCACTCTGGATATCCACATTCTGACCCCACCCCCAATCAAGGAAACCACCATGAAAAACTTTTCAAAAGCAAACTTCACATTACTTAAGACCGAGGTGGAAAAGTTCACAGCCCCCATTCTAAAGGGCAATGCTGTCCAAGCTGCTGAATCCCTTACAAAGGCACTCTATGAGCACCTGCAAGAATGCATGGATCCTGCTATCCCAAGCAAAACCAAGACTCACTCCTCCAAGAAAAGGAAACCAGTCTGGTAGACCCCTGCCATAAACAAGCTATACAACAGAAGGAGGAAACTAGTGCAGAAAAGAGTAAAATCCCAAGAAGGAAAGACATCTCTGATCAGTATCAGCAAGAAACTACGATCCCTCATAAAATCATCCAAGGATAGCTTTGAAAGAAAAATTGCCAAGGACTCCAAAGATAACCACAACGTGTTCTTTAGCTATGTCAAGAACTTAAGTGGAAACTGTCAGATCTACTCTGAGTTAGTGCAGAATGGCACAAAATACACTGAACCGACTGATATTGCCAACATTCTGGCAGACAGGTTTAGTGCAAACTTCACCCCTCCACCCCCTAAAGGGCCCATAACCATATCAGAAGAATGTAGTGTCCCAGCAATCGCTGACACACATGTTAAAACAGCCCTATCCAAAGCCAAAAATACAGCTTAAATGGGACCAGACAGTGTCCCAGGCTGTGTCTTACATGAGCTCCAAAATGAACTAACCCCTCACCTAAACACACTGTTCAAACTCAGCCTCTCTACAGGCTACATACCCATAGAGTGACACACAGCAACAGTTATCCTGCTCCACAAAGGTGGAGCCACAGCGGACCCCAGGAACTATCACCCTATAAGCCTGATTAGCCTGGTCTGCAAGGCTATGGAGTGCATCATCATGGAATTCATTAACAGAGACATTGGGAACCTTCAAACATTGGACCCTACCCAGTTTGGCTTTGTTAAGGGCAGATCACGCCTTCTAAACCTGGTGGACTCCTTTGAGACAGTTACCAAGCCTTTAGATGAGGGAAAGGAGGTCCACAGAGCCTACCTAGACCTCGCAAAGGCTTTCAACACTATTCCCCATTCTGGTATTATGGACAAGCTCACCAGCCTGAACATAAACCCCTACATCACAAGATGGGTTGCCAATTGGCTCATGGATAGAACCCACATAGTGAGAGTTGCAGGCTCTAGGTCCGACTCTAAACCAGTTGCAGGTGGCGTTCCCCAGGACTCAGTCCTGGGACCCCTCCTGTTCGGTATATACTTTTCAGAAGTACAGGCAAGCACAGGAGGACTATGGCTGACCAAGTTCACAGACGACTGCAAACTGGGGGCCATAATTGACTCTCCAGCTGATACAGACATTCTCCAGAAGGGTCTCACTGAGACGGATACCTGGTGTTAAAATCATGGCTTCAAGCTAAATGCCAAAAAGTGCATAGTCATCTCCTTTGGAAAAAATAAAGTACCTGTGAACTACCCCACATACATGGTAGTCCCCTAAATACAGAAAATGTAATAAGGCATTTGCGGACCCAAGTAGATAGTAATCTCTCCTTTGATAATCATATTGCCAAGGTGGTTAGAAAATCCTTCTATGTGGCCCACCTAATCACAAAAGGGTTCACATCTGGAAGAAAAGAAGTTATTGTGCCCCTCTACTCATCACTCATCAGACCCATCATAGAGTACAACGCCCCATTTGGGATGTACCTTACAAGACACCTGCAACAGCTGGAAAGACCACAGAAGTACCTCACCAAGAGGATTACTGGCCTCAAACATATGCCCTATGCAGCCCGACTGAAGAAACTCCAGCCGTACCTGGTTGCATACCACTTACTCAGAGGTGATCTCTGCCTGGCATACAAGGCCATGTCCAACCCAGAATTGATAGACATGATCCACCTAAAAAAAAAAAAAAATCCTCAAGAGCCACACAATCTAGGGATCTAAACCTCACCACAACGATAAATAGGACGTGCTGGAGAGATAGATTCCTGTCCCAGAGACTCTCCATGCTCTGGAACAGGATTCCAATCTACATTAGGTAGAGCCCCTCACTAACACTTTAAGAGAAACCTTGACGAGTGGATGGAAAACAAAAAATTTACCCTGGGGATCACTGCAGTGGCTCAGCTGGACAGAGGCACACGGAACTAATGGCTCTGCTGGACTGAGGCACAGGGAACTAATCTAAGGGGGCAGAGAAAGCCAACACATTCTGGCTAGGCTTATAGATGCCCTCGGGCAGATAGCCTAGTACTTACCTATGAACCTATATGGTTGCTGTGACTAGTTAGTGATGAGATTTTGGCTCTAAGAACCAATTTATATAAATCTTTAGAAGTCAGGAAATAAGAATGAAATGTGGCTTTTTTCTTCACTGATATTAAACTTTTGATACTACGGCTTTAATTTTCATTTCCACTAATAAACCTCTTTTTCATATTTTAACTTCACTTTATCTTTTTTTGTAGTGCCAATAAATCCTTTACTCAATTTTTTTCTTTTTGTTTTGTTAATACCAGCCTGAGATTTTGCTATATAAAGCTTCATTGTGTCTAGTACAGGCATATCTGAAATGTCACCATTATTGTTAAAATCTAAGAATGATGTATCTGTTTACTGTTATGTATACAGTCTAGTTTTCATGGATGCATAATTACTGCATGAGTAGTAGCTTTGTGGACAGATTAGTATCTTTACCTTTTTTATTCTGGAAACTAAGCCATTTGAACTATAGATCCTATCAGTTTTTGACTGTGTACTAAATCTGTAATGGTAACAAGCATAGAATAAAGAATCTAATTCACAGAAGTTAGCATCTATAAGATTAAGTAAGCCTGCAAAGTTTATTAAAGCTTTAGCAGATACTGAAATTCTGGGTTTGTTAATCACACTAGTTTCCTTTTCACTAAGTATACAGTTAAAGTATCCTCATATTATGCTTCCACTCATATTTAAAGTTAGTTTCTAGATATGTTTTAGAAACTGTATCTCCATGATCAAGTATCTATTACACATTTGTCAAAGATAATACTTTTGATACTCAGTAATGACCATACAAAGTATACTTTATGTTCACATATGAATTAATAAGCCTAGGTATTATACTAGACTTTCTCTTCAATACTGCTGTACCTCATTGTCTTCTACTTAAAGCTAGAACTTGTTGGAAAGATATATTTGTATTTAATGTATGCTCTGCAATAAAGAAGACACTTGTGTTTTATGTACTGCTAAGTATTTAAATTATTTTATTACCACTGTTGAGGCTGTCTACATGTAGAAAAACCCATATCTGTTATAAGCAAAATCTCTAGAATATTGGCTGGGTAAAAATTCAAGAATATCTTACTATACAAAAGCCATCCTAAGATTTTGTATAGTAATCCAACAGTTACAGCCACACCCAACACTACAACAGATTCAGACCCTAGCTGGGTCCTCCTAAAATTCAACACCAACAAAAACAAACCTTTACTTATTGCAGCAGGCGTATCTACCTCCTCCTTCTGAAATACTCTCAGCTAGCAAACTTGAATAAGAAAGGGCTCTGCAGCAAAAAAAAAAAATTCTGATTGTCTTGGGGAATTTCAATATTAACTTCTCTGGTCTCCTTTCAAATTACATTTCTGAATTTTTGTCCAACAAGAACCTCTTACATCTAATCACAGAACCCACCCACCCAAATCTGAATTTCAGTAATCACTGTACTCTTGACCTACTAATGATCAGTGAACCATCAACTGTCTCATATTTCCATTATTCCCCTTAATTTCAGTGATATGCCAACAGTCATTTTTTTCAGATCAGCAATCTGTCTCTAAAATTTCTCCCCAAACTGATTTCATCAGACCCCAGTCCACATAAAATATCAAGTTGAAATGCTCTCTGACAACCTTTAACTGGTCTACCATACTAAAACATCCAAACCTTATCATAGTAGCGACTACCCAAACCCAAATATTTCAACTTTAGGACAAATTCTTCCCCATGGTAAAACACCTTTTTAAACAAGAGCACACACCATGGATCACCAAAGAGCTTAAATGTCTTCTCAAGCTAAGGGATTATACCTGGCAATCATGGAAAAACAATCCTGACAAACATGCTTCCTTAACCAAACTCTGGAACTTGATAAACAATCCATACAGAGAAACAAAGCAAACCATCTCAAAACCAAGCAGCTTTATTTTAAATAAACCCATACACCTCTGGAATGAAGTCAATCTGTTCACTGGATACAGGCTAATCTAGGACCACCCACTCACTTGTTCTGACTTTGTGACAGAGTTTAGTCACTTTCTGCACTTTTAACAGCATCTCCACTCCCCTCACCTCTCTCCCAGAGCCCCCGCCTCTATTCCTCTTTAGAATTCAATAAATTCTCAAGCAAATCAGTAACCTACTTGAGGGCATGCCCACATACTCTCCCTAGATTAGCACCACATCTTTTCCTGGTGTATCTACCACTACAGGGAATTTTTAATGCAACCTCATCACATCTTTAGCATTTGCCTGACAAAATATAATGCAAAACACCTGTATAACATTGTCCCTTGCCCGAACAACCTAAAACCCCAAACACCCCACTTTTGCCCTATTTCCATGCTACCACTCTTGCAAAGGTGCTAGAAGAAAATAATCTGTATATAACCCTCAAGCTACATTTAATACTACTCATTTCCTAGGCCTAAAACAGCATGACTTCTGGACAGGTCATAGTACAATGATGGCACTTTGATACCTAGCTGATGGCATTCTCCTCAACAAGGACAAAGCTAACTTGACAGGAGCAATATTTGCTGACCTCCCAAAAGCCTTACTCTTCAGAACACTGGCATTAGCAACACATCCATCACCTGGCTTCAAGACTTATTGAACAGATTCTTCAAGTTAAAATAGGGTCTTACTTCTCTTTCAGTTGGAGCATTCCACGGTTCAGTCCTAGCTCCTCTTCTCTATTTTCATTAACAAATTACCTCATAACCTTTCTGTTCTACAAGTAATCTTCTGCACTGATGACAACCACTCTACAATCAAAATACAAGTACAAAAAGACCTTCATCCCCTCAATTCTTGGCTCATTAATCACAAACACTTAATCCTGCAAAAACAAAAAGCATGCTATTTGGCACAACTCATAAGCTTGAAAAAATCACCAACATCACTTGATATCACCCCCCCTTTGTTGCGCAACAGAAACAACCAACCCATTTAAATACCTCTGTTTGTGCTCTATACTAATCACTAACGTTCAATGACCATACAGAAAAATCAAAGACAAAAGTCAATTTATTTCTCTTCTGGGCCAGGAAAATCTCACCCTAACTATACAAACTAGCCCAGACAGCAACAGGCAAAGGAGTCCTTCCAGCCCCTCTTGAATGCAGACTACTCATAACAGCCACAGCCTCTAAGAAAAAGTCATCCACACTACAGATTATCAAAAACAAAATCTGTCATTTCATCATTTACTCGCTCTATAATGAGCACCACTGCCTCACCCTCAAAAAGGCCAGATAGTGCCCATTGCACACTGAGTAGACCTGCTATCTTCAGACTTTTCCATCCTAGTTTATTCCCACTGCTACCTGCCAAACTTTATAATAAACACCAACACACTACAATCTCATATGCTTCTCCCAAGCACCCCCCCCCCCCCACAAACCAGGCTACGCTACCTGATCATTCTTTCTCCATCCTTGCTCCTAAATATGGGAATCCCTCCCCAACCAATTGAAGGAACTACAATCCCTGTTTTCCACCTTCAGAGTTGAACTTAAAAAAATTTCTCCACACCAAATCAAACTGCACTTGCCACACAGCAGGCCACATCACATACATCACATAAGGGCCTCTCAATCTCTAGCATTACTTTCTTCAACTACTAATAACTCCTAACTCCCCCACCATCCCCTGCTCCGATTCCCATTATTTCACTGCATTGCCACCATGACATAAACCTGAAATATAACCATACAGATTGTATAATTTGCATTTCACTGATTATTGTTGCTACATTTACTAATTGCTACTGTACAGTTTTTTGTTAAATATTGTTACTTTCTGTGCTGTTGTTAATGTCTACAGCATACTTCCTCTCTGTTCTTTTTCCTTCTATGCAAATTATTTCACCTGGAGAGTACCTTCAAAGGGTCAGTTTTGATCCCAGTAATCAAACGTAAAATAAAAAAAAAATACAAATACAAATGTAAAATGTCTGAATTTTCATTTTATTTGACAGACAAAAATAAAATGCTAAAGGCATCAAAATAACTGATCTACAATTAAACCAGCTTATTTGCTTAAGCTTAATGTTACCTGTTTGAACAGGGAATCCATTCACAGGTTCATACGTTCATAGGTAGGTACTAGGCTATCTGCCCGAAGGCATTTATAAGCCTAGCCAGAATGTGTTGGCTTTCGCCACCCCCTTAGATTAGTTCCCTGTGCCTCTCTCCAGCAGAGCCACTGAAGTGATCCCCGAAGTAAACTTTCTGTTTCCCATCCACTCATCAAGATTTCTTTTGAAGAGTGTTAGCGAGGAGCTCTGCCTAATGTAGATTGGGATCTTGTTGCAAAGCATGGGAAGTCTCTGGGACAGGAATCTATCCCTCCAGCACGTCCTATTTATTGTTGTGGTGAGGTTTAGATCCCTAGAGCGTGTGGCTCACGGGGATAAGGTTTTCTTTAAGTGGAGCATGTCCATCAATTCTGGGTTGTACATGGCCTTGTATGTCAGGCAGAGATTACCTCTGAGTAGGCGGTATGCAACCGAGTACAGCTGTAATTTCTTCAGTCGAGCTGCATAGGGCATCTGTTTGAGGCCAGTGATCCTCTTGGTGAGGTACTTCTGTGGTCTTTCCAGCTGTTGCAGGTGTCTTGTAAGGTACATCCCAAATGGGGCGTTGTACTCTATGATGGGTCTGATGAGTGATGAGGAGAGGGGCACAATGAACTCTTTTGATCTGGATGTGAACCCTTTTGTGATTAGGTGGGCCACGTAGAAGGATTTTCTAACCACTTTGGCAATGTGATTATCAAAGGTGAGATTACTATCTACTTGGGTCCCCAGATCCATTATTACGTCTTCTGTATTTAGGGAACTAGCACCTATGTGGTAGTTTGTGGGTACTTTGTTTTTTCCAAAGGGGATGACTATGCACTTTTTGGCATTTAGCTTGAGGCCATGATTTTGATACCAGGTATCTGTCTCAGTGAGACCCTTTTGGAGGATGTCTGTCAGCCGGAGAGTCAATTGTAGCCCCTAGTTTGCAGTCGTCTGTGAACTTGGTCAACCATAGTGCTCCTATGCTTGTCTGTACCTCTGAGAAGTATATGCCAAACAGCATGGGTCCTAGGACTGAGCCCTGGGGAACTCCACTTGTAACCGATTTAGAGATGGACCTAGCTCCCGCAACTCTCATCATGTGGGTTCTGTCCGTGAGCCAGTTGGCAACCCATCTTGTGATGTAGGGGTTTATGTTCAGGCTGGTGAGCTTGTCTATAATACCAGAATGGGGAATGGTGTCAAAGGCCCTTGTGAGGTCTAGGTAGGCTATGTGTACCACCTTTCCCTCATCTATAGCCTTGGTAATTGTCCCAAAGTCCACCAGGGTTAGGAGGCATGATCTTCCCTTAACAAAGCCGAACTGGGTAGGGTCCAGTGTTTGGAGGTTCCCAGTGTCTCTGTTAATGAGTTCCATGATGATGCGCTCCATAGCCATGCAGGCCAAGCTAGTCCAGCTTATAGGGTGATAGTTCCCAGGGTCTGTTGTGGCTCCTCCTTTGTGGAGCGGAATAACTGCTGCTGTGCACCACTCTATATGGGTACGTAGCCTGTGGAGAGGCTGAGTTTGAACAGTGTGTTTAGGTGAGGGGTTAGTTAGTCTTTGAGCTCGTGTAGGATGCAGCCTGGGACACCGTCCAGTCCCATTGATGCTGTGTTTTTGGCTTTGAAGAGGGCTGTTTTAACCTGAGTGTCTGGGATTTCAGGGACTCTGCATTCTTCTGGTATGGTTATGGGCCCTCTTGGGGGTGAGAGGGGGGGGTGAAGTTTGTGCTGAATTTGTCTGCCAGGATGTTGGCGATATTGGTTGGTTCAGTGTATTTTGTGCCATTCTGCACCAACTCTGAGCAGATCTGAGCATTGCCACTTAGATTCTTGACATAGCTAAAAATGCCTTGTGGTTATCTTTGGAGTCCTTGGCAATTTTTCTTTCAAAGCTTGCCTTGGATGATTTTATGAGGGATCGTAGCTTCATGCTGATACTGATCAGGGATGCCTTCCCTTCTTGGGATTTTACTCTTTTCTGTACTAGTTTCCTCCTCCTATTGTATAGCTTGTTTAGGGCAGGAGTCCGCCAGACTGGTTTCCTTTTCTTGGAGGAGTGAGTCTTAGTTTTGCGTGGGATGGCATGATCCATGCATTCTTGTAGGTGCCCGTAGAATGCATTAGTAAAGAATTTTGCAGCTTGGACAGCGTTATCCTTCAGCATGGGGGCTTTGAAACTTTCCACCTTGGTCTTACGTAATGTGGTTTGCTTTTGAAAAGTTTTTCACTGTGATTTTCTTGTCCAGGTGTGGGGGTAGAATGTGGATATCCAAAGTGATTTGTTTATGGTCAGACCTAACCAACAAGGGGTTGACATCCAGTGTGGAACACCAGTCACCCATGTCGGTGATGACCAGGTCAAATATGTTGTCACCTCTGTTGGGAGTGTTGACCAGTTGAACCAGGGCATTTGAGTTTATAAATTCTAGGAAATGTTGGGCAAGGGAGTTAGTACTTGAGTAGTTCTCCCAGTTAATGTTTGGATAATTGAAATCACGCAATATTAGGGTGTTTGGTATGACCTTTATGTTTCCCAGTGTTTCCAGGAATGTGGAATGGGGGTTCTGGGACATGGTGGGTGATCTGTAGCAAGCTACAATTTGAATTGCAGTTTTGCCATTGTTAGTTGCACGTGGATGATCTCTGAAGCATCGTGCTGTGCCACTAACCTGGAGGTGTAGGTATCCTTGATGAATATGGATATGCCCCTACCTTTTGTATTTCGGTTTTGGTTCTGTGGTCAAAATGTATGGTATGAGTTATAGCCTGGTAGTGCTGGGGTGCTCTCTGGAGCCTTAAACCAGGTTTCTGTTACTGCACATATATCGATGTTCTCCATATTGAGGAGTGCCTCGAGTGCGTGCATTTTTGAGGTTCAGACTTCTGGCATTGAGTAGCACTACCCTCAGTTTTTTGTTACTTGTGCTATTTACGGTGGTAGGTGTACCTTTTGAGCCTTGCCTAAAAAAGGCACTATGGGGGTGGCAAGAGCCTTGGCCAGTATTTAAAAGCCTATGGGTGACAGGTGCAAGCCGTCTCTAGCAAAGCAATGTGGCTTGTCAAGCATGTCATCCCAGGTGGACAGACACTGGATCCCCTTTGAATGACATCAGAAACTTAGCCCATTGTTGAAATTGAGAATTTTTTCTTTATACCGTGGTATCATTCTTGGTGAGGGCAGGATGCTACTCAGGGTCAGCGTCATACTGGCCTGGGCTACGTGATCAGAGAGCTCTTCCATGTCTCTTTTCATGTAGTCCAGAGAGGTATGGCTCAGGTCATTCACACCAACATGGACAATGACAGAGTCATATTTGTACTTGTTCTGTAGTGACCTGAGTGCTTGTGCTATGCGGCGGATGCTGGCACCCAACAGGCAGCTAACAGTAACCTTCTCTTTATTCAGCCTAGTGAGTGGGACGTCAGTGTGCCCGACTATAGAGTCGCCTATTACTAGTATGTTGGGTATGTTATTTTGCCTTAAGGGCTGTGATTGCATGGCACACTGGTTTTGTGAAGTATGTGTTTCATGGTTTGTGTTGGTGGGTGGAGGTTGCTTGGATGTTTGCTTTGGAGGTCTCTGTTGGTTTTGCAGATTTTTATTTAGAGCCTCCGAGTATGTTTTCATGTATTTATGTGTGTATTTTTCCAGTGCTGCTTTAATGGGTTTATGTGAGACTGGTGGTGTGATGCAAGTATTTCCTTCTCCTCTTGGCTGTCTGATCCAATCAACTACCCTTCCCGTTCTCTAACTCTTTTACACCCATTTATGCTTGTTGATCTTATTTTAAATATATAGACCACTGTATGTCTTAAAACTGGAGTGCTACAAAATCCTGAAAGCCCAAAATCCTGAGATCAAAATCTTGAAAGTTCAAAATACTGAAAACTCAAAATACTGAAAACACACCATACCAACACTTACTATATTCCAGCACAAGTACATACAGACATACTTCTGTGGATCCCTAGTGATATCTGCATTGCTTACTGTACTTATTTCCTTGTTTCACTTGAAAGAAAGTTACTGTTTGTCATTTTTGCATTTAAGTTACCTGTAACACATTGCATTTAAGTTACCGGGCACTTGCTCACTAAAGCAATTATATAAGTCAGCACTAAAAAATTAAACCCTCACAAACTCCCCTTGAGTACCTTGTTCCCCATTGGCCCTTTTTTTCAATTATAAAGGAATTCCCAATACTATTCTAGCATGTCCAAAGGTCAGTCGTCAATCTCCTCTCCGGTCCAGCTGGTGAATCTGGGAATCTTGAGGCAATGTTACAACTGCCTCATGTACACAGACAACCCTCTCCTCCTCCCAACAAATTCCAACACACGTGAGAGATGCAACCATATAGCCAAACTGGAGGCTAAGCTCTCTCAACTCAGTACTGGCATAACCAGTCAGGAGGAGAAGGAAACCACACTCACTACAATTCCAGTCTCACATAGACCTACCACGACAGCAAACCAAACACATAAACACACAAAAACATACTCGGAGGCTCTAAATAAAAATCTGCCTAAGCAGCAGAGACCTCCAAAGCAGACACCCAAGCAACTGCTACCCCAAAACAAAACACGTGCAACACATAGCTCACAAAGCCAGTGTGCCGAACAGTCACAGCCCTTAAGGCTAAACAACACACCTGATACACTTGTAATAGGTGACTATCATCAGGCACACTGATGTCCCGCTCACCAGGCTGAACAAGGAGAAGGTCACGGTGAGCTGCCTGTCGGGCGCTAGGATCCGCCACATAACAGAAGCACTCAGGTCACTCCAGGGCAAGTACAAATATGACTCAGTCATTGTCCATGCTGGTGTGAATGACCTGAGACGTACCTCCCTGGACTACATAAAAAGAGACATAGAGGAGCTCTCTGAGCATGTAGCCCAGGCTGGTATGACCCTGACCTTGAGTAGCATCTTACCTTCACCAAGAATGATGCCACAATAGGAAGACAAGATGATCAATTTCAACAATTGGCTTAAGTATTGGTGTCATTCAAAGGGGATCCAATGGCTGTCAGTCTGGGATGACATGCTCGACAAGCCACGATGCTTCGCTAGGGACAGCTTGCACCTGTCACCCCTGGGCTTTCGGATATTGGCAAAGGCTCTTGCTAGCCCATAGTGCCTTTTTTAGGCAAGGCTCAAAAGACAAATCCACCTCCATAGGTATCACAAGGGATAAGAAACTAAGAGTAATGCTACTCAACGCCAGAAGTCTAAACCTCAAGATGCACACACTCGAAACTCTCCTTAGCATGGAGAACATCGATATCTGTGCAGTAACAGAAACCTGGTTCAAGGCTCCTGAGAGCACCCCAGCACTACCAGGTTATACCTCATACCATGCTTTTCAGCCCCAAAACTTAGACCGAACCACAAAAGGAGGGGGAATATCAATATTCATCAAAGATACCCACACCTCCAGGTTGGTGGCACAGCATGAAGCAACAGAGACTATCCATGTGCAACTAACAGTGGGTAAAACTGCCTTCCAGTTTATAGCCTGCTACAGACCACCCTCCCAAACCCAGGAACCCCACTCGACCTTCCTGAGAATACTGGAAAATATGAAGGTCTCTCCAAACACCATTATATTGGGCGACTTCAACTACCCAAACATAGACTGGGAGCATTACTCTAGCTCCAACACCCTAGCCCAAAGGTTCCTAGAATTTATAAACTCAAATGCTATGGAACAACTTGTTACCACTCCCACAAGAGAGGAAAACATACTGGACCTGATCATCACCAACATAGGGACACTATGCTCCAGACCAGAAGTGTATCCCTCACTGGTAAGATCAGACCATAAACTAATCTCACTGGATATTCACATCCCGACCCAACCCCCTGCGCAGAAAACCACAGTGAAAAACTTCTCTAAAGCAAATTTCACACTCCTCAAAACCGGGCTGGAATCCTTCAAAGCCCCCGGGCCTGTGGAAAATACGGCACAGACCACAGAATCCTTTATAATCGCATTCTATGAACACCTTCAGGAATGCATGGATAATGCAATCCCAAATAAAACCAAGACCCAATCCTCCAAAGGCAGACGTCCTGTCTGGTGGACCCCAGCCATAAACAAACTATACAATAGAAGGAGGAAGCTACTACATGATAGAGCAAAATCCCAAAAAGGGAAGGCATCTCTGATCAGTATTAGCAAAAAACTACGGGCACTCATAAAATCGTCTAAGGCCAGCTTCGAGAGAAAAATTGCACAGGACACTAAAGATAATCACAAGGCTTTCTTTAGTTATGTTAGGAACCTGGGTGGGAATTCCCAGATATGCTCAGAATTAGTCCAAAATGACAAAAAATACACCAAACCCACAGACATTGCCAACATCCTAGCTGACAGGTTTAGTGCAAACTTCTCCCCCCCCTCCCCACCAAAAGGGCAAATATCTATCCCAGCAGAGTGCTGCCCCCCTGACATCTCAGATGCTCAGATAAGAGCCGCCCTCTCCAAAGCAAAAAACACAGCATCAATGGGACCAGACGGTGTCCTGGGCTGCATCCTACATGAACTCCAAGAAGAGCTAAACCCAAACATAAAACTACTGTTCAATCTCATCCTTACTACAGGATATGTACCAAAAGAGTGGCATACAGCAACAGTTGCCCCTCTCCACAAAGATGGTGTCTCAACGGATCCTGGAAACTATCGCTCCATAAGCCTGACTAGCTTGGTCTGCAAAGCTATGGAAAGTATCATCATGGACCTCATAAAGATATTGGGGACCTACAGACACTGGATCCTATGCAGTTCGGCTTTGTTAAGGGCAGATCCTGCCTCTTAAACCTGGTTGATTTCTTTGAAACAGTCACCAAGGCCATTGACGAGGGGAATGTGGTCCACACAGCCTACCCGGACCTCACAAAAGCCTTCGATACAATACCCCACTCGGGCATTATAGATAAGCTCACCAGCTTAAATATAAACCCCTATGTCACTAGATGGGTTGCAAACTGGCTCAAGGACAGAATCCACATGGTTAGAATTGCTGGAGCCATGTCATACTCCAAACCAGTTACAAGTGGCGTCCCACAAGGCTCAGTCCTGGGACCTCTCTTGTTCGGTATATATTTCTTGGAGGTATAGGCCAACACGGAAGGACTGTGACTGACCAAGTTCACAGATGACTGCAAACTGGGTGCCATAATCGACTCTCCAACCGACACAAGCATCCTCCAAAAGGGCCTCATAGAAACAGACAACTGTTGCCAGAGCCATGGCCTCAAGCTAAACGCCAAACAGTGTATAGTCATCCCCTTTGGCAAAAACAAAGTGCCACAAATTACCACATAGGTGGTAATCCATTAAGTACAGAAGAAGTCATTAAGGACCTGGGGACCCAAGTTGATAGCAATCTCTCATTTGACAACCACGTGGCCAAAGTGGTTAGAAAAACATTTTATATAGCCCACCTAATCATGAAGGGATTCACATCTAGATCAGGGGAGATCATCGTGCCTCTTTACTCTTCCCTCTTCAGGCCCATAATTGAATACAATGCCCCTTTTGGGATGTACCTTACCAGACACCTGCAGCAACTGGAAAGACCCCAAAAGTACCTCACCAAGAGGATCAAAGGGCTCAAACAGATGCCATATGCTGCCCAGTTAAAGAAACTCCAGCTCTACTCAGTGGCATACTGCCTGCTCAGAGGCGATCTGTGCCTGACGTATAAAGCCATGTCCAACCCGGAATTAATGGACATGCTGCACCTCAGAAAATCCAAATCCCATCGAGCTATGAGCTCGAGATACTTGAACCAGGGACGTCGGGAGGCATACGCACTGTACTGATTTCAGTACAACTTCTTAGAAGAGGGGGTAGCATTTAAAAAAAAAAAAGAAAGTATGTATTTTTAAAGGTTGTTGGCTCCTTTAAGGGGGATACGAGCCAGTCGGAAGTGAGCTCACGTCATGTCCGGCTGGCCGTGAGTGGGAAATGTGCAGTAGTGAGCAAGTGGAAGAAGACAATCACAAATGGATTATCACGAGCGGGAAATGTGAAGATGGAAGGCAATCGAGTGTCACGAACAGATTATCAGGTAAGGAAGGTGTGTGTGTGTGTGTGTGTGTGTGTGTGTGTGTGTGTGTGTGTGTGTGTGTGTGTGTGTGTAGATTACAAATCTTATTTTATAGAGGCATGTTTCTTCAGTATTCAAACTGAGCAAAGGCACAAATCAGGGAAGCCCTCAATAAAGTCTTAGCAACAACCGCCGATTGGGCAGAACAGCATCTGCCTTGCTAGTAATTTATAGTGGTATCCTGTACACAGTTTTTATTGTACAATCCAAGAGTCAGAAAACTAAATGCACTGGCTTGTGATGTGTATTGCTTCTCAGTTGCAGGCTTTAGGGTTGGGGTCATAGAGCCGTTACTGTACAGGTATTGTTTGAGGGAGATCTAGGTGGTTATGATGTTTCCGATTCCTGGAGCTCCATCTCCATCCAGCAGGGCGTGCCCTGCAAACATGAAAAGGAGAGCCTAGTACAAAAGAAACTCAAGTAGGCTGCAACATAAAAAGGAGAGATGAGCTACTGGTGAATACTAAATGAGTTCAGTAAACCACAGGAGCTTTTAGTTTCTTGTATTTATCTTATTCAGAAAGGAGCAGCAGTGATATGAATCCTGATGTGAAACCCCGCCACTTAATGGTTTTATGCAGAGCTCTTCCAATTTCTGAATGTAACTCTGGACAGAACCCCACCCCTTTGGTTACTGGATACCTGTAATATTGCATTTGGACAAGTTTCTGCTTTTGTAGTTACAACCTCATATTGTTTTCCACATCGGTCTGGTATTAAAATGCACACACCCTTCCAAATGCCGCCATTCTAACTACTAACTCCTATAATCATTTTAAGTTTATTTTTTATCTTGGAGCAGAAGTGTACTCATTTATGTAACTTGTTAATTAAAGTAGTTAACGATGTTGTAAACTGTTGAGATTAAAAAAAATTTTGAATATTCAGTATGTCAGGCTACACAACCGATTTCACTCCCATAATTTTGTTTTTCTTTCTTTTCTGGACAAATCAACAGCTTTGATTAAAACGCTTTTATGTAAAGTGTGTGTTTGAGTTTTAGAATTTGACTTGTGCAATAATTCGTTGAGTCATGTATCACACCGATCGATAATTTATTTACACAGTCACTCCCAAAAGTTGGTATTTAGTCTGGCAAACAGCTTGTAAATGAAATAATAACACCTGCTACTACCCTAAAATACAATTGACTTCTCTGTTAAGTTTCTCTGGGGCTGTGCAATGAAAAACTATACCGACCACTATGTTTCTCAACTAAACTTGAACTTAGTGTGCATTTACACTTTAACATAGTCTTTCAACATTAATACTCTCTTGAAGAATTTTTATTCTCCAATACGGTGACAACGTATATTTAGCCCATTATTAAAATTTTAGTAAAATGGCTTTAGAAATGTGATAAACCACTAAATATCATCAAAGAGTTGCAGAAAATAAATGCTGATCTTCAGGCAAAAGAATATAGAGAATTATGATTGGGTCTCCAGTCACAACAAATTTATTATGTGTTCAAAAGCTGATATCAAGACGTTCATGGGCAAAGCTCAAAAAGTGAGTCCAGTATAATTCTTGGTTATACATAGAGTTTAAGCTACCCAATGTGTTATCATTAGAAAGAGTGTGTGTCACCTGCTGGCTATAAGTATTCAGGCTCAAACCATGTACCTTTGCTTCAGGGTAAGAAGAGCCTAAAGTCTTTAACCACCACCATTTCTGAACTTTGTTCAGATTTGTTTTTCTAATGGTTGTTAGCTATGGTGAAAACTGAGAACTGAAGTTGTATTTCCCCCATTACTGTTTTTGTTGTGTGTCCATGTTTTTTGTGCTAAGGTGTGAAGTGAGAACTGTTTGTATTCCCTCATTATTGGCTTTGTTTGTCCAGGTTTTTTTGTGCTAAGAGGTTGAGAGCTATCTAAATGATAGCCATTAAGTTTCAGTCTTCCTATTTTTCAAACTGCTGATTTAGCATAGTGGTGTGTTGCACTGACTGTATCGCATATGGTTCTGGGTTCAAAATATGCATGGTGATAACACAACATTTTATTCTAGCAACTTTCCAAAATTATACAAGCAATGTTTAAAATGTGTCCCTGGTTTTTGGGCTTTTGCCCCCCCCCCCAATAAATGTTGGCTTTTTCCAGATTTCTTGTGCTGCAAAGTTCAGAGATACAGTTGAGTGTTGACATTTTACAAGGAGCTGAGAGCTGCAGGAGAACTAAAGTTTAGTGCTGCTTATGCTGAGTCTGCTTGTACTGTTAATAGCACAACAGGTAGTGTACTTGCTTTTGATGCAGAAGGCTGTGGGTTCTTCTCCCACAGTAGGTAGATGCATTGCTGATACTGTACTGTGTTGTAAAAGGGGGTGGATGCTGTAGTCTGTTTTGGCGAAGGTATCTAGTAGTAACTATGAATATGTTATCAGTTTTCCATCCATTCCCTATTGCAATATTACTAGCGTATCATTGTTTTTTAATGCAACATAGGCAATTTATTCCTCAAGGGCAACAGGCACTTTATTTGTAGATGAAACCATGAAATATAAAGATGTTTGCCAGCAGCAGCCTCTTCATTAGTTACAGATTTCTTTAATGTGGAATTATGTAGATGGCTTTTACTAGTTCGGAGATTGTGCATATTTACTGACTATAGAAGTTTGAGTAGACTTATGATGGAAATGTTATGAATTGGGCTGTTTTGTCATTATTGGTGCATGCATTTTGTTTCATTGTTTACTGGAAAAATGTTCAAACCAATACATTTAAAACGCTCTCTAACAACTATACTGTATTGTACAAGGAATATAATTTAATACAATCAGGAAGGTGTATCACAGAGCACGTATTTGTTTCATGTGCAAGGGGCCTATGATTTGAAAACAGCCCAAAGTTAATCTTTATCTGCCACTGGCAAAATGTATTTTCTTTGAATGTGGGTTTCAATGCTCTTTCAATGAATGCGAGTTTCAAGGGCAGAGACGTTTTAATGCTAAGTCTAGTTTCATTGTGAGACTGCATTGCTTTGTTTAGCAGATATTTATTGGTGTCCGTGCTGTAAAATGCAAAATAAAACTTTTTTGGCAAATCATTTAGGAATGAAGTCACTAAATAATGACCGACATTAAGTTTCAGACGTCACAATCTTCAGAAAAATGCATGCTAAAGCAAGACCTGATATTCTGTCAACTGTCTTAAGTTTATACAAGATCAATTTTTAGTACTGTTTGTATGTTCCCCCAATATATTTGGCCTTGTCCAGATTTCCTGCATTAAGAGGTTGAGAGGTATGTGCAAATAAATTGCTTTATAGAATTAGGAATATCCAAACCTCTCAACTGTCCCCAGTTTTGGCTCAAAATGTTGCTATCCCCCTAATCTCTCCGCAAAATAGCAATTTTGGAAGAAAATGTGGAGGGTTTACTTTTATAAATAACTGTAATGATCAGAGTTATACATTACTTTTATTTCAGAAATGCATGTAGATTCTCTAATTTTGTCAGCTGCTCACTGTGCTCATATTAAAATGGTGTCCCTTCTTTG
Source organism: Protopterus annectens (assembly GCF_019279795.1). NCBI lineage: Eukaryota > Metazoa > Chordata > Ceratodontiformes > Protopteridae > Protopterus > Protopterus annectens. Next base: position 139,312,558 of record NC_056751.1, read on the forward strand.
ACAGGTTTCCAGCTGTATTGTGTGGCAATTTTATATTTTTGCATCACATTTTTGGTCCGTTTTTCATAAAATTGTGGTTTTCTGGCAAATTAGTGGCAAATTGTTAAAGACTGAAGTTAGGAAATAATGGCAGACATTTGAGTTTCAGATTTCATACCTTTCAGAAAATTCGTACTAATGCAAGACCTACTACTATTCTATTATCTTTCTAAGTTTATAAGAGCAATATTTTAAAAAAAATCCTTATTTTTGGGCCTTTGCCTCAATTTTATTTATGAGTTTGTTGCTCTAAGAGGTTGAGAGGTGTGTGTGTGTGTGTGTGTGTGTGTGTGTGTGTGTGTGTGTGTGTGTGTGTGTGTGTGTGTGAAGTCGGTAGGTAGCATACCTCTCAACTGTCCAAATTTTGCAGAATGTCCCGATTTTTGCCCCATATTTTTTGTCTGTTCCTCATAAATTTTGTGATTTTCTAGAAAATCATTAAAGGCGGAAGTTGCTAAATAATGACAGACATTTGAGTTTCAGACTTCATGTCCTTTAGAAAAATTCATACTAGCACAAATCCTGTTATTCTAGCAACTTTCTCATACTAGCACGAATCCTGTTATTCTAGCAACTTTCTAAGTTCACGAGAGCATTTTTAATATCTGTCCCTGTTTATTTTAGGCTTTGTCCATATTTCTTGCACAAAGAGGTAGGTAGGGGTGTGTGTGTGTGTGAATGAAACAGCCTAGTTAGGGGTAGAAGGTGGTTAGTAATTTACTCAAGCTCAAAACCTGTGCCGTAGTTACAGAAAACAAAAGCATGAATCCTCTACCCCAACTACCATGCTGCATTTTTCAAAGAACTGACTTTCAGGTTCATTTTCAATTCAAGGAACCGAGTTTGAGTGAATCCATATTATATTACTGAAGAGGCATTACAGCAAATGCCTCTTCATCGACACTAAAAGAGCAAACCGTGAATTACGAGAATGGCCGTAGCTTGGCTGGGGAGGGGGGTAGCAGTTTGAGAGCTGTGAGTACAAATTTGAAAATCCTAGCTACACCCCTGACTTGAACCTCAGCACTGAAATAAATAGGACATGCTGGAGGGACAGATTCATAACCCAGAGGCTCCCTTCACTCTGGAATAAAATCCCAGTCCAGGTTAGGCAGAGTCCCTCACTGACTCTCTTCAAGAGGAATCTTGATGAGTGGATGGGAGATCATAGGTTTACCCCGGGTATCACTTCTGTGTCACTGTTGGACAAAGGCACAGTATACTAACCTCGAAAAAGGGCATAGCAAAATTAATTTAAAATGGGTGGCGAAAGCCAAACACACTCTGGCTAGGCTTATAAATGCCCTAGGGCAGATAGCCTAGTATGAACCTATGAACCTAAATAAAAGGCAAACCATATTACTCTTCTCCAAGTATAAGCTGGGGGGGGGGCAAGCCCCCATGCACCCCCTGCTACTTAAATATATTGCTCTGAGATATAGTTAAGTGTTGTTAACCTGTGTGTTTTCAGTATTATGAGATTCAGTATTTTGTGTTTTCAGTACTTTGAACTTTCAAGAGTTCAAGATTTTGTAGCTCTCCCCTTAGAACATATTGGTTCTATCAATTAGTAAAAAGTATGTTACAATACTGTCTAAAAGATAGCTTTTCTCTCCCGTTATTTTATACTAAATCATAATACTGTCAGTTTACTGTTTCCTTTCAGAAGGTCATAAAGAAAGAATCTTCTATAGTTTACCATTCCATCGGTACCTGAATATTTGTTGGTTTGTTCTTCAACCTCTTCAGAACTTTCATAATCTTGGTTCCGCCTCCTTCAAGAGCCCACAAACCACGCTTCTTAGAAACACCCATTTCCCTATCCGTTAGAGGAGGCCGGGGCTTTTGTAGGACTTTTCCAGCCCACAATTCCCACCCTTTTATGAAACCCCTCCCACAACTGCAAGACTGTAATCATCTGGACTTGGCGGAAAACAGCTCTGTCCGCAGGTCCAGTTTGGTGATGTGATTGAATTGCCGAAAAAACGCCGAAAGTAAAGTAGGGTTACCACCTGTCCCTCTTTGGGCAGTTGTGTCCTGCGAAAAAAATTAAAAAATGGCAAATGTCCGGAGATTTTAGGACAAAAATATTTCCCAAGCTTTCTGTAATAGTTTCATAAAACAGCTATCTTGGAGCTGAAACACATACATGTTATATAAACTAGCATAAGCAACCAAATGCTACAAGAATAATCTTTTATTTTGGCAAAAATGTGAAGTTCTGTCCTTTGCACAGGCTGTGGGTATGATTTGTACTGCAAAATTTCATGTTTCTATAAAAAATGTCCCACTTTGGGCATTTGAAAAGGTGGCAACCCTAAAGTAAAGGAGGCTAAATCACAGTAGTTCAGCGTTTTAAAGAAGGTGTTTTTTTTTTTTTTTTTTTTTTGTATCCCACAGCTGTCTATAGCTTTTCTACAGCGGGCAACAGGATCATTTGATCCAGCCCGTGAGTGTTTCGCTGATAACAGGATGGGTTGCAACGACCCTTGTCTTAGGTATTAAACTATACAACGCAGATTAAAAAAAAAAAAAAATAAACACCCTTGGGAAAGTTGAATTTTTGACATTGTCCCTAAACCTAATACAAAGAACCAATGAGGCATGCGACAGCTGCCATAAACTGTGTTCTTTCAGTAGAGGTTGCTTTGGTAACTTTTGCAGTAGTTGACGCTGATTATACTTTTTGTGGGTTAGACCTATTAGTAGTGTTGCAGGGTCACCTTTGTTGAACTCTTCCTACTTATATTATAGTTTTATTCGAATTCCTCTATTCTGTAAACAGTGGAATTATATTTGAGTGTTCCCATGGAAGAGTTATTGTGTTGGCTATTGTTGGTTTTGCTAGGTGGTCTTGGCGCTTATCTCTGTTTGGGATACCGAATAACAGGCAGTGCACACAAGGTCTTTGAACACAGGGAACCTGGACAGCCTAAAGATAAACTTCACGATAGCCGGCTCCCTCCGATGGTGAGTTTAGTTTGTTCTGTTGCATGTTCTGCTCAACTTAAGCCAACGCTAATGGATAGAGAAATGGATGATTGTAGGTGGCAAACTTCCGAAGTGTCAAGCGTTTTTTTCCCTCTTAAAAATGTTCTTTTCACTATAACTTTAATTTATTGTCTGACGTACACTGTCCTGAGTTAGGCTCAGCAAGTTGTTCTGGCCCTCTCAAAACTAGCGATTTTGAGAGAAAAGGTGGTGGACTGCACTTTCGGACGAGCATTAGAAGTAGTTTTCTACTTCAGAAAAAATGCATGTTAATTCACATTTTCGTGTTTCCTTCAACGTTTGAAGTTAATAGTAACAATATTTTTATAAAACCTACCTCCTTCTAAACTATTTTAAAAATAGAATAATTAGTTTTGAAATTCGCGCAGTTGATTTAAGTGCTATGTGTGTGGGGACATTGGGGGACTAGCTCCTCCCCATAACTGTCAACCTCTTGGGTCAAGAAGTCCAGATAAAGCCATAAATAATGTGGGGGCAAAGGCCAAAAATATGGAGAATTTTTACGTTTTGCTCTTACGAACTTAGAAAGTTGATAGAATAACAGGTTTTGCTTTAGCACGAATTTTCTGAAGAGTACAAAGTCCATATCTCAACTGTCTGCCATTATTTTCTGACTTAACGTCTCAAAGATTTGGCAATGATTTGCTCGAAAACCACATTTTTATGAGTACCGGGTCAAAAATATAAGGCAAACATGTGGACGTTCTTAGAAAATTTGTACAGTTGAGAGGTATGCTTCTCCCCATTCTCAAGGGAATTAAGGGAAATACAATATATTGGAATTATTCGCAATGTGAACGTTTTATATTCTATTGAGTGGTATGTATAGTGACGGGTACAATAAAATAAAAACACAGCTGATTTGGCATAGTGGTGTGTTGCTCTGACTCTAGTGCACAGGGTCCTGGGTTCAAGAACTGCCAGTGATGACTTTTTGGCTTGGTCATGCAGTGGCATAATGGTTAAGGTGTTTGCCTTACAGACACAAGGTGCAGGGTTTGATTCTCACATGGTGTAGCTGGTTAGGCTTAAAAAGACCCACAAGGCCAGTTAGTCTAGTACTAATCTATGAACAATTCATGGTTTGAATGTATTTTTGAAAAAAATGCATTTTTTAAAACTAGAATGACAGTTCCTGAATGATGACAAAGTTTTATAAATGCTCCTCTTTCATAGTTGTACAAATTATATAATTTATCAGGCATTTTCTATCAACCATCTAGGTGAATAATAACATTTAAAAGTATTCATAATTTGGTATCTTTGGCTTTGAGTGAGAGTTTGCAAGCTATGGGCAGCCCAGGCGAAGAAGAAAGAATGCTTGCTCCATACCTCTAACGGTGTACTGTCAGCTGCTGCTGTTATGAAGATTCTTCACCCCTTTCAGAACAGCACAATGAAGTTCTAAATTGGTACCCTTCCTACTTTTGTTCATTTATCACTGTCCAGCAATATGTTATTCAACCTCTGTGTGCATATTGCTATCCCTATGTAGGTTCTGTACACACATTTGTTTTGTTGTAACATATATGTGGCTCTGTAGAAAACGCTGTTTAATCTACTTTTAATCTGTGTTTGCATTACTAAGACACCATATCTTAAGTTTTAATTAGCTTACCAATGTTGCATCTAGTATTTTCATTGTTTTTTTATACAACATAGCCACTCCAGAACAACGTTTGCTTCCTAAAAATCAGATTGAAATTTTTGAAAAATATTTCCCCTAAACTTAAAAAGAAGGAAAATTAACTTCTTTAAAGTGCTTTCAGTAAATGTGAACAGTATTAACACTGTAAAAAGGATTGGTGTACTGGAATGGTGTGCTAAATGTGATGTGGATGATGTTCTGTTACAGGATGCAAGATTCCTGACAAGTGAAGCAAGACCACAAACAGAACAATTGTGGGATGGAAATATGATGCGGAACTTAGGAATAGCCAACTGGCTCAAAGATAAACCCAGGAGGTTAGGATTGGTGGGACCACCTCCACAAAGAGGCAGGTCACCAATAGAGTGCCTTAGGGCTCCATGCTGGGCATGCTCCTCTTTTGCATCTACTTCTCTGAAGTCAAGGTCGGAGGCCTCTGACTGACCGAGTTCGCAGATAATTGCAAACTGGCAGTAGTTATAGAATTCCCCCCAAGATGAAAACTTCTTACAAGAGAGTCTAACTCAGACAAATGACTGGTGCCAAAGCCATGGCTTAAAACTTGATGCCAAGCAGTGCATTATAGCAACTTTTGGGAAGTTGGTCACCCCAGGAAACTGTCATTGATAAAATACTCCTAAGAGTTGACCCACTAGTTAGGGATTTGGGAACCATGTGTACAGTAACCTGGCATTCAGCCAACATGTGTCCAAGGTAGTAAGTAAATCCTTCTGTGTTGCTCAGCTTATAAGTAAGGGCATGGCATCTAGGTCCAGGAAAGTCATTGCACCACTATATACGTGGCCCTAATCAGACCAGTCATTGACTATAATGCTCCCTTCAGTGTGTACCTGACCAGACACATGCGACAACTGGAATGTCCACAAAGTTTCCTCACAAAAAAGAATACAGGGCGTAAACGCAATGCTGTATGCAGATTGCCTGAAATCCTCTATACTCTTGTCTTCTACATGCTACTGAGAGGTGTTCAATGCCTGGCATACAAGGGGTCCCTGGATCCTGTTCTGATGAACTTTTTGCACCACTGCAAAACAAACATCATCAGAACTATTCGATTTAAAAGGCCTACATTTTGCTTGCAACAGAAATAAGATATGTTGGAGAGAGAGATGTGTATCAGAGAATTCTCATTCTCCAGAACAGGCTGACTGTCCATGTGAAACAAAGTCCCTCCATAACCCTATTAAATGTAACCTGGACCATTAGATGGGAAGTTGAAAGTTCACCCTGGTCTGGTGCCCATGTCCTTGATGGACAGAGCCAGTCAGTAAATTATGTTATAACCAGCAATCACACCCTCTACAAACATCTAAAACGTATAACGTGTTGGACACATTTGGGTTGCATAGCTAAGCTTATAGGTTCATAGGTAGGTACTAGGCTATCTGCCCAAAGGCATTTATAAGCCTAGCCAGACTGTGTTTGCTTTCGCTGCCCCCTTAGTTTAGTTCCCTGTGGCTCTGTCCAGCAGAGCCACTGAAGTGATCCCCGGGGTAAACTTTCTGTTTCTCATCCGCTCGTTAAGGTTTATAGGTTCAAATAAACAGCCTCTGCAAGGCTCGAACCCAGGACCCTGCACACCATACACAAAGTGATTTACCACTATAAAGCCCTAGTAGTTGTTAGCCTACTATACACCTATGAACATATGCCTTGTCTTCCAAAGCTACTATTTTTTAAAACAGTTCTTGAAAAGTGTCATGCTTAGTCGACTTTTTCTTCATTTCATCTTATGATTTTTAGCGGTTTTAGCATTCTGAATAGCTAGTTAAAGCTTCTATTTTTCTAGTTTTTTGTTTGTGTATATATTCTTGCAGTGTTTCACATATTTTAAACATTATTGATTGCATTTTATTTATTTTTTTCTCAATTCCTGGAAATCCTCTCCTGTACCCAAGATAAAAGTTGAACTGCTTTTTCCTTACTAGCTGCAAGATTCTTCACAGCTAGAGATTTCTTTGTTTTCCTGTTTGATTTCTGTTACTCTCTTTAGCTGTCGTTTTTTGCCATTTTTTGACATTCAGGCAATGCAATTGCAAGCCAGTAACTGACTTTTATTCAGTTTGATGAATGAAGCCGCAGTGGTGCAGCGGTAGCCTTGCTGCCTCACAGCAAGAGGTTCTCTTCGATTCTCTGCTGGAGCGCCTTCTGTGTGGAGTCTGCATGTCCTCCCCGCGGTCGAGTGGTGTTCAAAAGACGTGTAAATGGGTGTGCCTTCACTGAAGGTTGGGTGTCGGGCTGGCAACTCGGCACCATAATAATCTAGTGCCAATCAGTGGACTGGAGTTCAGCTGTGGTAACCCCTAACTGGGAAAAAGCCGAAAAGACACAGTGGCCTTTTTTTCCTCATAGTTGCAATTTTCACACTGGAAGAGAGCTAATCAACCTGTTTATTAATGTGCAGCCATCTTGAAAGCCTCTGGGCAACTTTTTCTTGTCCCTCTTAGCATAGAAGTTCTTATAGACAACCTACCATATGCTATTGGCTTGAAACATAACTCGGTGTAAACAACTCTGACCCCAAGATAAGTCACCTCAACCACTCTCCTCTATTTTAAACATGATATCCTACAGTACCATTTTAGAAGTTTTTTTTTTTTTTTTTAAATATCAAACAGCTGCATAGAAGCTGTAGCTGATCTTCACATAGACTGACCTCAGGGAGAAACATCTCCATCTTTAGCCTGTATCTTACTGTCCCATTCAAAACAGACTTTCATATTCTTCCAAACAGTTCTTGCTTATTGAGGTCATTATCAACATGACGAGAAAAATATTGAAGAAAATCAAAAACACCATTTCACCAGGATCTGGCCCACTCCCATCTGAATTAATCAAAATGACTGCTCATTCAGTAGGAATTCTGTCACCTTTTTTGTAAATAAAGTATGAGACGTATTAGATATAGAAACGTGGAAGAAAGCATATAAAAGTCCCTTAAAATCATGTCAGGCCAATAGCTGTATATACTAGCTAAAACAGTCCTCAGTGCTTCCCCTGAGATCCCTCATTAGATTAAGGGAATCCCAGTAGATGCCATGGTTGTTGTAGCAGCCACCAAGAAAGAGCAGGCCCAAGGAAGCTCCTCTGCCAAGCCCCCTAAAAGGGGAGTCTAGGGCTATGGACAGCTTTGGTAAGGAAGTTTACACTTCTTCTACCTTCACATTATGAGCCTTAAATTACATTTCCCATAGGCTACAGAGGGATTTAATCAAAGAGCTATCTAGTCTGGTCCTAGAGTCCATGTCTGTTGAGAGGAAATCCCTCTCCTCCAGACTGGCCACTCTACAGTCAATTTCTAATGTGCCCATGTGGAGGAGGGTACCTTAAGGGCTGCAAATTCTGGCATTGCCATTAGGCATCATGCCTGGATGCAGCTGTGTGACTTCGCAGAACCTTTCAAGGCGTCTTTCATCAATGCCCCTTTTGATGGATCTTTTTGTTTGGGGCAACTGTTAGACACATGGATGGAAAGACCCTGTCTGCCATCGGATTAAATTTTTTTAACCCCTCCAATATCCTTTTCCAGGAATCGGCAGGCAGAAGACTGTGGTTCAAGAAATCTCTGGGTCCTTTTCAGGAATTGCAGGGAGATTATTCCCCCAGAGGCAGAGAGGGAAACTGTTACAATGGTAGACACCACCCACAAAGTAGAGGGGGGTCCGCAAAAACAATGGTTTCTAGATTCTTTCTCTGATAGGTCCTTTCAGCACTCCTGAGGGGTTTCCCAGCTGTCCTTCTTTGGAGGCAGTTGGGGGCACTTACCCTTGCACCCAGAAGCCTGGCTAGCCATCACAAAAGATTGGTGGGTGCAAAGGATTGTATCTGGAGGATACTTCATTCCCTTTTCAAAATTCCCCAAACCAAAGACCTCTCTCTGATGTTTCTCTCTATGTGAGAGAGAGAGGCAGCAGAGTTTGAGATCTCAAAGCTGCTTCAAAAAGAGTCATTCAGAAGGTCCTGCTAGATCAGATCAGGCATTTGCTCAAGATTTTTGTTAGTACCAAAAAGACAGGGGACCTCAGACCCATCTTGGATCTGACATCACTGAACAAGTCTGTAAAAACCCAAAGTTCAGGATGGTCACGTTCCAGTCCATTTTACCTCCTTTAAAATGTATGAATTGATGTGGTGAGTGGAACTGAAGGATGTATACTCCCAGATCAAGATGGGCAGACGCTCCAGAAGGTACCTACTCTTTAGGCTGGGTAGACAGTCATTATCAGTTCAGAATGCTTCCCTTTGGTCTCAACACAGCCCCCAGGGTGTTCACCAAATGCATGGTGGTAGTCACAGCTCATGTCAGACTGCAAGGATTCCATGTTTTTCTGTACCAAGACAACTGGCTCCTAACTGCTCCAACCAGACATCTACTCACCCAAGCCAGGGAGTATTTCTTCCAGCTAGCTCCTACCTTGGACATAATCACATGCAAAAGTCCTATCTTCAGCCAGTTAAGAGCATAGATTTCATAGGAGCTCGATTGGATACTACAAAGACCTTGGCATTCCTTACTCTGGAAAGGATTTCAAACTTAACACTACATGTCAGCCAAATCTTGGCAATCCCAGTTTCTCCAGCTAAACTAGTACTCAGGGCCCTGGGATCCTTGGCTGCCACCATAACTCTGTTACCAGCAGCATGCCTACAAATGATTTATAAAAATCACTGCATACCAAATTTATATATTCTCTGTTCCAAAGAAGGTATGGGCTTACTTGAAACAGATTACATGTATAGATCTGTAATTGAGGGACTGCATACATATCTGCTGACCTCACAAGACCCAAATATAGTGAAAGTTTTGAAAAGTGAGGAGAATAAATCTAAGATGACTTCACTTCTTAGTCTAGTAGAAGCATATTGGTGTCAAGCGGGAATGGAAATCAAACCAGAAGTAGATAAAAATCAGGCAGCAACTGAATGTGCCAAAAAACAAAAGAAAGAATATAAGGTGGAGGATCAGATGAGAAGGCAAGAAATGTGGAAAATGCATAAATAATAGTTGCAAGTGGAGAAAACCTCTGGAAGAGCCTCACGTTGATCAGGATTGAACACAGGAATGGTTAAAGAGAGGAGAATTCAAACCAATAGATGAAAGGTGGAGGTGTCTCTATTAACAATACACCTCAAGGCTGGTCAAACAGGACAATGCACTTGAGCTGCTCCATGATGAAATCACCATAGGCAAAATCCAATATCACTTCCTTGCCAGCTATAGGTCCCCCCTCTGACCCAGAGGAATGCATACCATGTTTTAAACTTATTAAAAACACTAACAATCCAACTCAATACCATATACATGGGCGAGTGTAATTACCTCACTATTAGCTGGGAATCCTGTATGACACCCAATCTACAGGCACAGAGATTCCTGGATTTTGTAAACAAACTCCTTGAACCAGATATTCAGTACCCCAATCGGGAGTGCAGCCATACCTGATCTGGTTCTCACTAATATGGGAGAGTGCTGCACACCCCCTACTGTAATGTCTTCCCTGGTATGGTCAGAGCACAAAATCTCCTTTGAAGTAAAAATAAAACCTGGACCCCCCAGCTAAACCTGGAATATTCAGGAACTACTCTAAGGCTAACATCCTGCTATGAAGTGATAAACTGGCAAAATTTCAAGCCCCCCCCCCATAAACACTGAGAACACTGCTGCTTATGCAGAACTTTTCACAGAAATCCTGTACAAGCATGTTAATAGCTAAATACAGGCAGCTGCACCCACCAGGAAGAAGTACAGAACTAACTCGAACAAGCCACCCTGGTGGAGTCACAAAATCAGTAGGCTGTATAACAGAAAGAAGAAAATCATGCAAAAATTAGGAGGTGCAGCACCCAGCAGGATAAAGGCACTCTCATCAAACTAAACAAACCTCTCGGAGGACAAATAGTCTACCAAGGTCAAATTTGAGGTGAGTCAGACCTCTCAGGCCAAGGACAACCACCAGGCATTCTTTAGCTATGTACACAACCTCAAAGGCAATACACAATTGTGTGCAGAGCTCATTGTAAATGGAGTGAATTTTACTGAGCCAGAAGATATAGCAAACCTACTGGCTGATAAATTCAGCTCCAGGTTTAACCCTCTCTCCCCCTCAACCTTCCCTAAGGAAATACCATCTAATGTAACTCCCCCTGCTGTCACTAGGGAACAGGTCCTTAATGCTCTCTCTAAGGTGAAGAACACTGCATCAGTGGGCCCAGACAATATCCCAGGATGCCTTCTAAATAGCATGAAACATGACCTATTCAAGGCCTCTGGAATTGCTATTTAACTATATCCTCCAAACAGGCTTTGTGCCTCATGAATGGAGAACAGTCATCCCTATGTATGAAGGTGGGACATCTGCAGACCCTGGAAACTACAGACCCATAAAGTCTCACTAGTCTTGTATGTAAAGCCATGGAAATGATCAATAGTGATATAGTAAACCTCCATACACTGGACCCAACTCAGTTTAGTTTTGTCAAGGGCAGATCATGCCTACTCAATCTGGTGGACAACTTTGAGAAGGTCACCAAAGCAGTGGATAAGGGCAAAATGGTTCACACTGCCTACCTTGACCTGGCCAAGGCATTTGACACTGTACCTCACTCAGGGATTGTTGACCAACTCAAAAGGTTAGATCCAAACTCGTATGTCACCCAGTGGATAGCTGGCTCATAGAGACAGGACCCAGGAAGTTAGAACTGGGGAGTCCACCTCTACAAAGAGACCAGTCACAAGTGGAGTCCCTCAAGACTAAAACTAAATGCCAAGAAATGCATAATAGTATCCTGCAGGAAGTCATCGAGCCCTGGTAACTATCATATTGACAACACACCCCTTAGAGTTGACTCAGTAGTCAGGGACTTAGGCACACACATAGGTAATCTAGCTTTGACCATCACGTGTCTACAGTACTGAGGAAATCCTAAGTTGTGCAACTTATAAACAAAGGTATGGCATCTAAGTCCAAGGAAGTCATTGTTCCACTGTATTCAGCATTCATCAGACCTATAATTGAGCACAATGCCCCCTTTGGTATGTACCTAACCAGGCATATCCAACAATTGGAATGGCCACAGAATATGGTGCTTTGAGGGGAGAGCTATGCCCGACATACATGGCATTGTCGGACCCCACTCTCATGGACTTCTTGCATATCCGCAAATCAAACTGCACTAGAATTACCCAAGACTTTTAAACCTTGCCTGTGATATAAATAGGACCTGCTGGAGAGACAGGTATGTATTCCAGAGATTACCCTGTCTCTGGAACAGGCTCCCCATCCATGTGTAGCAGAGTTCCTCCCTAACCCATTTCAAGTGTAACCTGGACATTTGGATGGGGAACAGGAAATTCATCCCTGGTTTGGCACCTGTGTCTCTAATGGACACAGGTAACCTGTAAATGGTTCATCTCACAGGCCCTAGCTTGTAAATGTTTCACCTCCCAAAGCTTGTAAATGTTTCACCTCCCAAGCCCCTGCTTACACTTATCAAGAGTATCAGAACTTGTCAGAGATTTGGGATGCATAGCTAGAATTAAAAAGGCCCTTGTGGTCATTAACCTATGAATCCATGAACCTATAAACGTTAATATTGGTGGCCCAAGATAGCGGTCTACATACATGTTGGTTTACAAAGTCCATTGAATATGTGGGAGAAACAGACAAATGTAGGTTTTGTAAAACAGAACTGGAAACTGTCACATACCTTGTTGCTGATTGTGATCTACTGTATTAATGGCCGAAGGACTGTGAACTGAAAGGCATAATAATGTGGCAAAACTGTTGCACTGGGGATTGTGGAAATATTATAATACTGAAGTAGCTGAAAAGCACTGGAAACATGAGCCACAAAGCATCATAGAAAATGAAGTCTACATCATGTGAGATCACCCATTGCCAACAGTTTAAAAGATAGATACAAGAAAACCAGACTGGTCCATGAAAAGAAGACAAAAGTAATATTGATCACTGAAATCGCTACACCCAGTGACTACAGTGTCTACAGGCAGAAACGGTCATAAAATTGTCAGGATTTTCAGGCAGAAATGAGAGCAATGTGGAAGAAAAATACCCAGACTGTTCCAATAGTAGTAGGAGCAATAGGTCTTATTAAAAAGAATCTACAAGGTACCAGTACATGTACCTCCATACAAATTGCAGGAGGAGTCATTACTGGGTACATTGCAGGTGGTGCGAAGAGCACTTCTGGCTAACATCAAAGATTGAAACAGTACTAATTTCATGAAGTTTAATCATACTTTGACTTGGGAATGGCATCCATTCTCATCATGGTATTAGAGTGGTCCCGGAGTCATTCAGTGCCGAACATGATCTTCCACAAATGGGGTTAACCTTGCTGCAATCTCTTTGCATCCCCCTACAACAAGAAGCATGTTCATCGCCTTAATCCCCCCCCTCGGGGACAGTCACCCAGGGATGCTCTGGTCCATTCTTGGCCTCCTGGATTACGTTATGCCTTTCCTCCTCTGCCCTTGATCCTCAAGTTTCTTCAGAAAGTGTTCAGGTTGAAGAGCAAAATGATCCTCATTGCCCCCTTTTGGGCTCAACAAATCTGGTTCACCTTCCTTTGGTCTCATCGGATTTGCCCTCCGTGAATGCTTGAACCTCATCCACATCTACTATCCCATCTGTCAGGGCAAATTTATCCCAGTTTCCCAGGTCTGAAACTAACCACGTGGTTTCCTTCAATTTCAATGATGATTAAATCTGCCAAGCTTTCATCTCTAGTCCGAAACATTCTAATCTCCTCTCTCAAATTTTCGAATAGAAGAATTTACAAGAGCAAATGGAAAAGATTTTCTATTTGGGCTAAACAGCAGAAATTCAATCCTTTAATTGCTGCTGTCTAAGCAGTTCTAGATTTTCTTGCTCATATTTTCTATGAGGGGGCTAATCATTCCACTGTTAAAGTACAATTGGCAGCCATTTTGAATTTTCATATCTGAGAAAATGCATTATCTTTGGCCTTATCAAAGTTTTGCAAGGCTTTTCTTAGAGGGACTTTCTTTGCACTCTTGTCAAAGATCCATCACCTTCTTGGGGTCTATCATTTTATAGACTTTGGTTGTTCTGCTTGAACGCTCAGCCAAAGCAGATTTGAAATTATCATGCAAGACTGTTTTTCTGATGGCTGCCACTTCTGCAAGAAGTGTGTCTGAATTGCAAACTCTGTCCTCTAAATACCCTTACTTAATTTTTCACACTGACATTATGTACTATAAATATATCTGTCCTGCCATTCACAAAGGGAAAGGGAGAAGGAGGGAAGGTCAAGGAAGAATGAAAAAGACAACATAGCAGAGTCTTACTGATGCCTCACGAGTGGTCCCTGAACCAGTCAGTGGCGAACATGATCTTCCACAAATGGGGTCAACCTTGCTGCAATCTCTTTGCATCCCCCTACAACAAGAAGTGCAGCATGTTCTTCGCCTTTATCTCCCCTCAGGGAATCAGAGACCAAAAGAGGGCTCATTTCTCCCCATTAAACAGCAGAACTATCTCCTGGATCATCTGGCTTGATGATTTTTAACAGAACATCATTTTGCAAGCTCTCCTGATACCAATTCTGTTATCTGCGCCACTTCAACAGACTCTCTTACATCCTTCTTCATGGAGATAGCTAAAGGCTGTTCATTTGTAACATACGCCACACAGGAAAGTTGCGACTGAGAATATAAACCGATCTATTAACTTGCCAGTCTTTTCATCATTTCCAAAACAGAGGAGGAGACACACTCATCTATTAGATGTTCACAGACAGTTGCAGTTTTGTCTAGACAGAACTAGATCTTTCAGGAAATCTGACCAGCATTTCATATCCTTTTCAGTTGCCAAGACCACCTTAGCTAAATAGTTAAGGGACTGCATTTCATTTCTTTATGAATCCAAAGGTGTTCCTTTCCCTCACCGAGTCAAAGCTCACTTTACTAGATCAATGGCAACTTCTCAAGCCTTTTGAGCTAAAGTTTCAATTGATGATTTGTTCAGCTGCCTCATGTTCTAATTCTCACGCCATCATTTCCCACTACAAACTGGACAATGTGTCCAGAAGTAGCACTGCTTTTTGGTTCTGCAGTGCTTTGGAATATCCTTCCCTGAAGGCCACCCAAGGTTGTTGTAGCTGGGGACTCTGTCCCATAGGTTGAGGAAGAATGAAAATGACATTGGATAAAGAAGTTATGCACTTGCCATAATGTTTCATTTGTGTTGTCTTTTTCATTCTTTCTCAACCTTCCCACCCTCCTTCCCCCTGCCCCTTTGTGAATGACCTGACAGATATATTTATAGGAACCTCTGGTCCTTGTTGAGCTCCTGTTCTTTCTGTCTTCTTAGTTGATAACTGTCCTAACTGATGTCCATTGCATATATGATAGAGTTTACTGCTGCCGTGTTTACCAATAATACTATCTGAGGTAACCGGGGGGGGGAGTGAGGCATTATGAGTAGGGGAGGATCTCAAGCTTCGGATCCTAAGCTTTTGAAAGTGGCCAAGTCAGATCTGAAACCCACAGGTCGAGGAAGAATGGAAAAGACACAGATGGAACTTTATGGTAAGTATATATCCCCAACTGAATATATATATTTTTTTTGGGTTTATGTACAAATAATCTTTGATCCTCAGAATCAGACTTTTCATTGGCTAGAACTTCAAAAAATATTAGTATAAATCCCTTCTCCTGACTCATTTTCCTGTATACACACTGTCCTCCTTTTCCCCTCCATATTTTTCTTCACCCTCTCCCCAAACCTCTTGTTGACCTTCCTCATGTATGTTTTCTTCCATTTCTCCCTTTTTTTTCATTTACTGTTTGCTCTTGACAGTCCATCCAAAAGTGTCCTTTTTTTTTTTTTTTTTTTTTTTTACACTGCCTGCATTAAGGCACATAACTTCTTGATGCATCTCCATTCTCCCCACATTGTTTACATTGTACTTTGTCATGCTTATTAATTAAATGAGAAAAGTCCCCATAAATGAAACATGATTTAGGCTGGCCTGCATAACTTAATGTCCTTCTATTACCACTCACAAAAAGAGCACTTGGCAAGTGTTTCACCATGTGCCCCCCTCCCCCATTTCAAAACAGCCTTCATCTTCCACCCTCCTTTCCATAAGTTTCTCTCCTCTCTAACTTTCACAATATTAACAGTCTCACACAGACCCTGCATGCATTTTTTAACATTGTCTGCTTCTAGTTCATCAATTGTAAACTGCCGAGTAAAAACATTTTAAATTTCTCCCAGAAAATAAGTAATTGGGCCACTGGTAAATGTCCTTTTTGTTGCACATTTCCAGAAATTTCATCATCCGTTCATCAGTTTTAGATGTTAAGTCACTATCTCAATATGTATAAAACTTTCTTGAGCTTTATAATCCAGAACAGTTACCACATTGTCCCATACATATCAGTCTATTATAGTGTCAGTTTTTGTTCTTATTCTCACAGTTGGTCATTTCTTTGTAAAAACTCTTACTTTATTGCTGCTCTATTTTTTTTGCCTGTTGTCATTACTGCCCAAGTTTTAGTAAGTTCATAGGTTCATAGATAGGTACTAGGCTACTGGCCCTAGGGCCTTTATAAGCCTGGCCAAAAGGTACCCTGGCTTTTGCCACCCAAGAAAATTATTTTCCTATACCCCTGTCAAGCAGTGCCACAGAAGTGATCCCTGGGGTGAAATTCCTGTCTCGCATCCAATCATCAAGATTTTTCTTGAGTGCTAATGAACTTTGTTTGATATAGATAGGTAGTTTGTTCCAGAGTATAGGAAGTCTCTGGGACAGGAATCTATCCCTCCAGCATTTCCTGTTTATTGTGGTGACAAGGTTTAGGTCCCTAGAGTGTGTAGCTCGGAGGGATTGGGATTTCTTTACGTGGAGCATGTTCATCAGCTCTGGGTTTGACATAGCTTTGTATGTTAGGCAGAGATCGCCTCTGAGTAGGTGATATGCGACAGAGTAATGCTGGAGTTTTTTGAGACTGTCTGCGTAGGACATCTGTTTGAGGCCGGTAATTCTCTTTGAGGAATTTCTGTGGCCTTTCCAATTGTTGTAGATGTCTTGTGAGATACACACCAAAAGGGGCATTGTACTCTATAATGGGTCTGAGTGATGAGTAGAGGGGAACAATGACCTTCTTTTTTTTTTTTTTTTTTCCTGGATGAGAAACCTTTCGTGATGAGGTGTGCCATGTAGAAGGATTTCTTGACTACTGGGGCGATGTGATTATCAAAAGAGAGGCTACTGTCCACCTGTGTCCCAAGGTCTCTTATCACACTTTCGGTATTAAGTAGACTACCGCCTATGTGGTAGTTCGTGGGTACAAAGTTTTTACCAAAAGGGATGACAATGCACTTTTTGGCATTGAGCTTGAGGCCATGGCTTTGTCACCAGGCATCTGTCTCAGTGAGGCCCTTTTGTAGGATGTCCACGTTGTTAGTTTTGATTATGGCTCCTAGTTTGGAGTCATCTGTTAACTTTGTTAGCCAAAGACCTTCTGTGTTAGCCTGCACTTCAGAGAAGTGGTTACCAAACAAGAGAGGACCTAGGACTAAACCCTGTGGTGTACTCCACTTGTCACTGGTCTGAAGTTGGATTTAGAGTCTGCTACTTTCACAGTGTAGGTTCTGTCAGTGAGCCAGTTGGCAACCCATCTTGTGACATAAGGATGTATACCTAGTTTAGTGAGTTTATCTATAATTCCAGAGTGGGGGATGGTGTTGAAAGCCTTGGCGAGAACTAGATAGGCTGTGTGAACCACCTTATCCTCATCTACAGGTTTGGTGACCACTTCAAAGAAGTCTGTCAGGTTTAGGAGACGTGGTCTGCCTTTTACAAACCCGAACTGGGTAGGATCCAGAGTTTGGAGATTACCAGTGTCATTGTTTATAAGTTCCATAGCCTTGCAGACCAGGCTAATGGGGCAGTAGTTCCCGGGGTTCGTGGTGGCTCTCCCTTTGTGGAGTGGGATAACCGTTGTTGTGTGCCATTCAGTGGGCACAAAGCCTGAGGTGAGGCTATGATTGAATGTGGTACTTGGGTGGGTTGCCAGTTCGTTCTGTAGTTCATTTAGAACACAGCTTGGGATGTTGTCAGGTCCCATGAATGCTGTGTTCTTGGCTTTGGAGAGAGTTTTTTTACCTGTGCAGCCATGATTACAGGAACTTTGCATTCTTCCGGTATAGAGATGGGCCCTTTAGGGGATGAGAGAGGGATAAAGTTAGCACTGAACCTATCTGCCAGGATGTTGACAAATATCAGTTGGTTCTGTATATTTAATGCCATTGTGCTGCAACTCAGAGCAGATCTGAGTGTTGCCACTGAGATGCTTGACATGGCTATAGAATGCTTTGTGGTTGTCTTTAAAATCAGTTGTGATTTTTGTGCACCTGACATCTGGGGCAAAGAAAAACGGATGTAATGGCGTCAGCTGCATGTTTTATACACCTGACGTCATGGAAGAAGACAGCATCCGACACAGGAATCCAAGACTCTGGTATTCAGACCGGCTGTGGGCTACCTGCTGGCAGATAAACCTGTCCGATACTACTTCAGATTCGCAGGCCTCTACTGAGACCCATTCGGAGTCCAGTATGCTACGAGATGCTTCTTTGACTATGGAACCTGCGGATGTCTTTACCTTGGATGGGTCCGGAGCCGCTGTGTAGGCACCGGCTTCTGAAGGTGTATCCAGGCCTACAGACTTTCATTTTAAACAGACGTTGTCATCTTCATCCAGGCCTAAAACTCGACCCACGCCTAGAAAACAGACGTCCAAAGTACATGCTCAGGCCCATATGCCTAAAAAACAAATGCTTAGAATGGCTGAAGACCATATTACCTTAATTAGGGGAAGCCAGCCTTCCCCCTCTAAGAGATTTAGAACTGATTTTGCTTCTGATCAGGATTCTGATATTTCTGTTTCTTCTGATTACCAGGATTTGCCCCTATCTGCCTATGAGGATTCTGATGCAGAGGATTCCATTCCCTCTGCTTCTCATCCAGAAGATTTTTTTTTTTTTTTTTTTTTTGTGAAACCTTGCACACTCTCACTCTCTAGGGAGCATTTCTGCTGGGGAAAGCCAGGATTACTCTTGACTCCAAAAAGAGGCTTGGGGAATTCTTACTCCTCCCTCAACACAGGCTTTTAGCTGTCCCGCCTGTTCTGGACATTGTGGATGATGCTTTCTTGGAATCTAGCCTTTCCCCAGATACTTTTCCTCCAGCTCCCAGAAAACCTGACCGGTATTAGAGTACCTGACTCTCACAAGTTCCTCTTCCAGAATTTTACTGCAGATCCAGAGACCATTTCCCAAGGACCAAAGGGCATTAAGGCTACTGCTGCCAGAAACCCTACCCCTTCTGATAGAGATTCTAGAGCCCTGGACATATGGGGTAAGAAGGTATATACTTCTGCTACTTTGGCCATTAGGGCTTTAAATTGCCAGTTTCATATGTTAAAGTACCAGCAGCATATTATGGAACTACTTAAACAGAATATTATGTTGATTCCTGACTATGCTGAACACACACAATTACAGGATTTAATGCATTCTGCAGAGCAAGTTGGTAAACGTACTTTGCAATGTGGTTTTGACTCTTTAGAAGCATCTTGCAGGGCTGCTGTCACTGGGTCTGTACTGAGAAAGCATGCTTGGCTTAAGGAGCAAAACTTGCCAGATCATGTTAAAGCTAAATTACTGGATGCTCCCTTAAACCAAGACCGCTTGTTTGGCAACAAAGCAGTAGTAGTCCTCAAAAAGATGGAAGAAAAAGCTTAAATCTATGCAAACTGTTAAAGATTTTCTGCAAGTAGAGCCTCCCAGATTTTAGTAGGCATTGGCCTTCAAAAGAATTGGTCCTTTCTAGCCTCTTCCAGGCCTTCAGTCCAAACCCAGGAACAGCAGACCACCTAGGTTACAGTCTAAGGCTACCCACAGGCCTAAGCAGTGGGGGGCTCCCACTTCGAAGCAGGGAGTAGTAAGACACCCCCTATGGGAAAATGGCACAATGACTTTACCTTAACCCTTCCAAGCCCTGTTGGCTGCCTGCTCCCTTAGGAGGAAAGCTTGCCCTGCATGCAAAAAAACTGGGAACTCATTACCCAGGACAAATGGGTTTTGAATACTGTTTCCCAAGTATACAGATTCCACTTTCAGGTTGGCCAGACCTACCCCCAAATCAGTGGGCAGAGGCTCAGCAGCAGGTTCTCTCTCTCCTAAGTATCAGGGCTATTCAATCTTTCCCAGCAGAAGAAAGGGCACAAGGTTTTTATTCAAGACTTTTCCTGGTACCTAGAAAAGACCGCTCCTGGCATCCTATCTTAGACCTCTCTATTGTAAAGACATTTTTGGTAACCCTAAAATTCAAGATGCTAACACTCCAACAGCTGCTTCCTATGATAGGCAAAGATGCCTGGTTGGCAACTTTAGACTTAAAGGAAGCTTACCTGCACGTTCCAGTAAAGGAATCTTGCAGGAAATGCCTACGCTTCAGGGCAGGCTCCATGCACTTTCAGTTCTCTGCACTTCCCTTTGGCTTATCTACTGCACCCTGGGTGTTCAGTGTCTTGCTCCAGCCATTGCATTTTGCAGGCAGAGAAATATTCATATATACCCATACTTGGACGATTGTCTGATTCGGGCAGAAAGCCAGGAATTGCTATTGAAACATCTGGCATTCATAAAGAAACTACTAAACTCACTGGGCTACACCATAAACAAAAAGAAATCTCACCTAGTACCTTGCCAACAAATTATATTCCTGGGAGCAAGCTTGAATACAATTCCCAGATGGCTTTCCTAACTCCAGAGAAACAAGTTTATTTGACAACCTTCTTCAAACTACTGCCCACGAAGACCCAGCTTACTGCAAGGAAAATTCGGCAAGCCCTGGGGTTCATGGTCTCTTGCATTCTACTAATTCCACATGCAAGACTGCATATGAGGAATCTGCAGTGGTATCTAAAAAGCCTATGGTGTCAACATTCTCTGGACCTGGAGTCAATGATTCCTATCATTCCTTGTATAAAGACAGAGTTCCTTTGGTGGGCAGAGGCCTGCTACCGCAACAAGGGGCTCCCTTTCACTCTACCTCCTGCCGCCCAAACCCTAACAGATGCATCAGACTGTGCATGGGGGGGGGGCTTACTTGGCAGGGCAGTGCATTCAGGGAAAATGGAACCAGAGACAGATGCACCTGCATATCGACCAAAAAGAAATGTTAGCTGTACAGAATTCCCTGACAGCCTTCAAGGACCACATTCTTCCAGGAGAATTATTGGTAAAGACAGACGACACCACAGTTCTGTGGTACCTAAACAAGCAGGAGGGAACCCACTCATACCCTCTCTGCAGATTAGCCATGTCTCTGTGGAACACGGCTGTGAGCTACCAAGTGCACCTACAAGCTCAAGTCCTGGCAGGCAAGCTAAATTCACTGGCAGATGACCTAAGCAGAAATCTCATGGACCCACAAGAATGGAAACTGGAACCAAAAATATTCAACCTCTTGAGGATCAAATGGGGGACCCCAGAGATAGACCTGTTTGCCTCCCCTCAGAACTACCAATTGGACAAATTCTGCACAAGGACTCCCCACAGTCAAGCTTGAAAAGTGGATGCCCTGCCCTTTACCTGGGAAAGCATCTCAGTTGATGCCTCTCCCCCTCTGCCTCTCCTCTCGAAGGTTCTGCTAAAGATCAAACAGGACAAACAAAGGACAATACTGATTGTACTAGACTGGCCGCGCTAGCACTGGTACTCCCTCTTGTGCAGTGTGACACTGCTGGAACCATGGCACCTGCCTCAGACCCCATCCCTGCTGTCCTAGCAGACGGGCCAGATTCTGCACCCTCCGCTTCAAACCGTGAACCTTGCAGTCTGGCTAATTCCTTGAGGTCTCCAGTAGCATCCCTCAGTAAGCAGGTGCTAGATGTCATTCTGGAGGCAAGGAGGCCTAGTATTAGAAAATCCTATGCTGAAAAGTGGAAGAGAGACTGTTCCTGGAGCCAGACTCTGGGGATGGGCACAACGGCGCCTAGCTTAACTCATATTCTTCAGCACTTAATAGAAGTGCTCTACAAGGGCCTATCCTTCTCTATTAAAATTCATGCCTCTGCCATTTCAGCTCATTATAATACTGAACCACCCCGCTTCTCTCACCCCCTCCTACAGCAATTCCTCAGAGGGGCCAAAAATTTAAGACCCCCTCCCCACGGAGAGCCCCTACTCCAGCGTGGGACCTTAACTTTGTATTGCAAAAGCTCACTCTCCCTCCTTTTGAGCCAGCTGCAACTGCAGAGGTGAAATTCCTTTCTTGGAAAACAGCCTTCCTTGTAGCCATTACTTCAGCAAGAAGCGTGTCTGAATTACAGGCCTTCATGGCAGTGGAGCCCTTCATTATCTTCCATGCAGACAGGATTTCCCTCGGGACCAACCCTTCCTTTATGCCCAAGGTGGTGTCTAGTGTGGCCCTTAATCAGTCCATTCATTTGCCTACCTTTTTCCCCGACTCCACAAAACAAAGGAGAATGAATACTGCACTCTTTGGACGTGCACAGACAACTTCGATTTTATTTGGACAGGACTAAGCCTCTCAGAAAATCTGAACAGCTGCTAGGGCAAAGGGGAGGGCCATTTCAAAGCGAACCATTTCTAAATGGATAGCCCATTGCATTAATTTCTGCTATAAGCACCATGGAAAAACCTACCCCCAGGGGATAAAATCACATTCCACCAGGGTTGCATCTACCTCTACAGCCTTTCTCAGAGTTGTCCATACCAGGGACATCCTAGAAGCTGCTACCTGGAGTTCTGTACATACCTTCACCAAGCATTACCACATGCCTATTTTTTCTAAATCCAGAGCTGGTTTGCCACTGCAGTCTTGCAGGGCCTAATAGCCGGCCCTAATGCTTTCTAGCTTCGTCCTCCCTGCCTTAGCTTTGGGAATCTACCCAAATATGATGACTGCAACATTGAAACATGAAGAACATAGTATAGTTACCTTAAATGTAGACGTTCTAGTGTATTCACTGTTGCAGTCCTGGTTACCCTCCTTCCATCCCTTGGCTTCTCTTGGCTCTACCTTTCCTTCTTGTTTGATTTATTTAAGCTTTCTGGTGTGTTTGTTTTTTTTGTTGGAGGGGTACCATAACTTATAATTGCTTCACATTGTGGGGGCACCTGACATCTGGTGCAAGAAAAACTGATGTAATGGCGTCTGCTGCATGTTTTATACCCCTGA
Source organism: Protopterus annectens (assembly GCF_019279795.1). NCBI lineage: Eukaryota > Metazoa > Chordata > Ceratodontiformes > Protopteridae > Protopterus > Protopterus annectens. The sequence goes on from NC_056751.1 coordinate 139,335,542, forward strand.
CAACCTGACGTCATGGAAGAAGAGACAGCATCCGACACAGGAATCCAAGACTCTGGTATTCAGGCTTTGATTCCTGTATCTGATGCTGTCTCTTCTTCCATGATGTCAGGTCGTTAGGGGTATAAAACATGCAGCCAACGTCATTACATCAGTTTTCGAGAGGGTAAGTAAGTGGGTAAGTAGCCACATTATCTGCTGCCACAAAACCAGACTTCTCAGTTATTGCTGTTTTCCTCATTTTTTTTTTAACTGCTGCATTCTCTGCTGCTACATCAGTTTCTTTTCCACATTACCATCCTCAGCACTTCTGAAAAGGTCATCTGCCATCTCTCCCCATGAAACAGCAGAACTGTCACCTGGATCATATGGCTTGATTATTTTTAACAGGACATCATCTGCAAGTCCTCCTGATACCAATTCTGTTATCTGCGCCACTTCATCAGACTCTCTTACATCCCTCGTCATGGAGACAGTGGGTCTATATTAGAACATAGAAGTTTCAAAACTTCTGAATGTTCTAATATTGACCCCCTATTCAGCAAAAGCTGAAAATATGGAAGCAACAGAAAACTGATTTCTTTTCATAGGGAAAGAATTTGGTTGTCCATTTCTGTTCCTTTGGTATTTTCAGTGCTGTAGTGGAAAGTTATGGGTCGGGTTCAGGTAAGTATGCGATTGAGTGCAGGTTAGGTAAGTTAGGATTAGGGTGTGGGTTAGGTATGTGTGCAGTTGTGTGGATGTGAGGGTTAGGGCGGGGTAGGTGTGTTAAGCTGCAGGTGAGGTGAGTGTGTGTTAGTGACGGACCTTGGGGTTGGGGTTTGGGTTAAGATAAGTGGATAGTTAGTGGTGTGTGTATAGTTTAGTGTAGGGTTAGGTGTAAGATTTTAGGTGTGTGTGTGTGTGTGTGTGTGTGTGTGTGTGTGTGTGTGTGTGTGTGTGTGTGTGTGTGTGTTTTGGAACAGCAAATTTTTTCCTTAGGAAAATATTCGCTGTTCTGTATGTTCGATGTTTTCAGCTTTCTCTGAATAGGGGTCGATATCAGAACATTAGAAGTTTTGAAACTTCGATGTTCTAATATAGACCCAAGACAGCTGTTCATTTGTAACATGCAGTGGATATAAAAAGTTTATATATCCCTGTTAAAAAGTCAGGTTATTGTGATATAAAAAAATGAGACCACAGTAAATCATTTCAAAACTTTTCCACCTTTAATGTGATCTATAACCTGTACAATTCAATTGAAAAACAAATCTGTTGGGGGGGGGGGGGGGATATAAATACAAAACATACAATAAGCTGGTTGCATAAGTGTGCACACCCTTAAACTAATACTTTGTTGCAGCACCTTTTGATTTAATTACAGCATTCACTTGGGTACACCTGCTATCAATTACAGACGCTGATTAACCCCAAATAAAGTTCAGCTGTCCTATTAGGATTTTCCTGACATTTACTCAATTGCCTGCTACAGCAAAAGCCATGGTTCACAAAGAGCTTACAAAGTATCAAGGGGATCTCATTGTTGAAAGTGATCAGTCAGGAGAAGGGTACAAAAAAATTTCCACGTCATTGGATATAACATGGAACACAGTGAAGGCAGTCATCAAAAAGTGGAGAAAATATGGTACAACAGTGACGTTACAAAGAACTGGACATCCCTCCAAAATTGATGAAAAGACCAGATGAAAACTGGTCAGGGAGGCTGCGAGAGACATACAGCAACACTGAAGGAGCTGCAAGATTTTCTGGCAAGTACTGGTTGTATACTGCATGTGACAATCTCACGTATTCTCCACATATCTGGGCTGTGGGGTAGGGTTGCAAGACAGAAGCCTTTTCTTACACAGATAAACATCCAGGCCTGGCTAAAATTTGCAAAACAATACAAAGTCTCCCAAAAGCATGTGGGAAAATGTGTTATGGTCTGATGAGACCAAGGTTGAACTTTTTGGCCACAATTCCAAAAGGTACATTTGGTGCAAAAACAATACTTTGCATCGCCAAAAGAACATCATCCCCATGGTGAAGCATGTTGGTGGCAGTATCATGCTTTGGGGTTGCTTTTCTTTAGCTGGAACTGGGGCTTTAGTCAAGGTGGAGGGAATTATGAACACTTCCAAATACCAGTCACATTTGGCCCAAAACCTTCAGGCGTCTGCTAGAAAGCTGAAGATGAGGAATTTCACCTTTCAACATGACAATGACCCCAAGCATATATCCAAATCAGAAAAAGAATGGGTTCACCAGAAGAAAATAAAGTTTTGGAATGACCCAGCCAGACCCAAGTCCAATAGAAAGTCTGTGGGGTGACCTGAAGAGGGCTGTAGACAAGAGATGCCTTCGCAATCTGACAGATTTGGCGTGCTTTTGCAAGGAAGAGTGGGCAAATATTGCCAAGTCAAGATGTGCTATGCTGATAAGACTCCTACCCAAGAAGACTAAATGATGTAATTAAATCAAAAGGTGCTTCAACAAAGTATTAGTTTACGGGTGTGCACACTTATGCAACCAGTTTATTGTACATTTATTTTTCATATTTTTTCCCTAACATATTTGTTTTCAATTGAATTGTACAGGTTATAGGCCCCATTAAAGGTGGGAAAAGGTTTGAAATTATTTATTGTGATCTCATTTTTTATCACAAAAACCTGGCATTCTAACTGGGGTGTATAAACTTTTTATATCCACTGTACACCACACAGGAATCCTCATTAACATTTTGAAGCTCCATATTGAACATCTTTTTTTCTCCAGATTCTTTTCACCTCAAAACTCTCCATAACTTTCTTCTCCTCTATGCTGCTGTTTCCCTTGGGCATCTTCCTTACTGCCGTAGGAGCCCTCTGGCACCATCTAGCAGCTCTAAAGAGTAGGGGAAATTCCCCTGATTCCATGCCCAGATTTCTTTCAAGTAGTACAAGTACCACCTCAGGTGTCCCCTAAAAAGAGGCTTCTGACCTAGTGGGGACTAACCTGGTCAAAGGATAAATTGATTATTACGGGGAAAGAAAAACCTCTAAGGAGTTGTCTTTCAGCTCTACCCTGTGGCAGTTTATATATTTATTCAGCTTTGGCTTGTTTGTATTCTTATCTGTTTCTTCATACTACTTATGATGGAAAAAAAACACTCTTATTAACATCCCAAGCCTAAGAGATCCACGATCTGCTTCAGGCCCATCTGTTGCCATCCCTACATTAAGATCCTGGTATTTATTATTACTGGACATGTTAAGAGTAATTACTTGATAATGAGTAGTGTGTGTTTAGTGACCGAACTAGTTTAAATGTACATGCATTTATAGACCTTTTCAACAAATTTGGGTTCTCTCTCCCACAATCTCTTCATGGTAGAGCTACCCATTGTGTGATGCCTTACTTCTACAGTGAATTTATCCACTTGCTCTTTTTGAGACTCCTAGCTTGTGAATCTAACAGAACTGCATGTCAGTGTCCGCTGAATTGATTTGCTTGCACTCCAACCCCTCTGCTTCAGATACTGTAATTTTGGTTATCTGTATGGTGTCTGCTTTATTGCTTTTAACTCTATTAGCTATCTTGTTAGACATATTTAGAAGCTTGATTCAGAGAAAGAACAATTCTGCCACCAATCCTGCTAAAAACTTAAGCTTTTAATAAAAATAAAACAACGATAAAATCAAACACACTGGCTCATAAATGTTTAAAGAACATATCCTAAAACATTTATCCGACATAAGAAATAGTTACTAGCAATGCACTTTATATGCACATTAGTGCAAATGGTAACCATTCTTTTAAGTTTGACACTAACTAGGCTCCATGAAACATTGAGGTGGTGATTTAGTAAATCAACAGAAATTGAAGAAATGAAGTGGATAATGAACTTGCGTTCAGATCAGACACCAGGTCTGAATGCATTTGTTCCTTTAAAACCTGTACTAAAAGGAAAACCTCTTCAGCACTCTTCTTCTTTCGGCTTTTTCCCGGTTAGGGGTCACCACAGCAGATCACCTGTCTGCTCATGATTAGCAGTGGAGTTTTACTGTGAGTTGCCAGCCCGGCGCCCAACCTTCCACAGAAGGTGCACACATCCACACACTCACACCTACGGCCAATTTAGTGTGTCCAATCCACCTACAGCATGTCTTTGAGATGTGGGAGGAAACCGGAGCACCCAGAGGAAACCCACGCGACCACAGGGAGGATAGGCAGACTCTGCACAGAAGGCACCCCAGCCGAGAATCGAACCGTAGAACCTCTTGCTGTGAGGCAGCAACGCTAACCGCTGTACCACCATGACCATCCCTTCAGCACTCTAACCTAATTGAAAGGGTGTATACGTTGCTATGGCTACTAAGTATCTGAATGAATACCAGACAATGAAGTATTTAACAGGAAGTTTTACTGGCTAACATTTAGGATTTGAAAAAGGTATTGCACCGAAAGCGCTCATCTGGTTTATGAGCCAGTGTGTTTTATTTTGTCATTGTTTTATTTTTATTGAAAGTTTTCGAGTTTTTAGCAGGATTGGTGGCAGAACCGTTCTTTCTTTGAATTTTATACTTTGATGAGCTCTGCCTTTGGTGATGCTACCTACTTTTTCTTTTTTGCTTGCATATTTAGAAGCTTGCTGGAGTGTTTTCTTAATTATATTTCTGCCCTACTTTGTGTCATTTAGATGTTTCCTTATTTCATACCGTGTGTCTTTTCTGTAACTTTGCTTATGCCTTGTATGATCATTGGTGTACTCTTTAATTATGCAAGTTTTACTAAAAATGGGTAATTTTTGTTTTGCATACCTACATTATTATTAAATGAACGCATACTTCAATAAATGTTTCACAGTACATACTGATTTATCAGACCAGAATGTCTTGTTTAAAGACTATTTCAGTAGCTTTATTAACCCGAGCTAACAATAAATATGTATTTAATGTTATACTTTTAAATCATATTGGTGGGTCGTCGCCTAATTCTTAGTGTTAGTGCATTTTGTGGTATTTGTTTTCTTTTGTACTTATGAATGTTGGCACATTTAGCATTTTTAGGGCTTTGCTATAAGGTCTGACTTAAATTATTTCTGAATATATCACCACTTCTTGTACTATCTTTGAAGACCATATGACTGTCACAATGGGGAATGTCTGTTTTACTGTTAAATGTACTTGTTCGCAAGCGGTTATATGGACTGTCTTTGTATACCAGGTGATACTTTAGAACCAGTTCTGTATATCTATTTCTAGTTCCTTTTACTAGAGTGAAAGAACAGAAATATTTTTTACTCCTTTGTTGGCCTGGTCAGTGTTCCGATGAGCAGTGAAATATATTTTAATAATTATGATTTATGTTTGCGAGTACTTCAAGTTGTTGGTCTCATTACCTTTTTTTTTAATACATCATACACCTAGAATTTCAGAGAAAATGTTGAGCAGCTGGAGTTGTTCAAACGCTGTTATTCACGTTGTCAGCTGCAGTTTTTTTTTTTTTTTTTTTAAATACCTTTTAGATAAAATGTATCTTGACAAGAAAATCCAGTTAAACAGAAATTTCGGTACAGCAGTGTGTAGCTTTTTGTGTTTTTTTTTTTTTAAGCTTGTTGCAAACCTACATTTCAAGTTCACGTATCCATACAAATTATGTGATTGGGTTGCAGTTATGTGATTGGGTTGTTACAGCTTGTACTTCATGAATTTGCTAAAATGTAATATGCGTGTTTAATTATATCCCTTTTTTGAGACATCAGATGGTCCTTTTTGGATAAGTCCTATCATTTTGAGTAGCAAATGAATGAATAATACAAATCCCTTTCACTAGCATGGTGTCCTCCATACTACAGTAGTAATCATTTGGTTCATTTACAGCCACACAGATTACTGCAGTAACAAGTAATTTCATTGTTTATGTAAGAGAGTAAGTAACCTGGTGGTTCTTGGACGCTGTTCAGGCACAACTCAGACCACACAGACAATGTAATGTATAAGGGTAGTTCAGTGTAGCCAGTCAACCAACATGTTTTTCTTTTTGAAATGAGTGGACTGGAGTAGCCAGGAAATGGACATAGAGATTCCACACAGGCTGTGACTGGACATGTGGAATTAATACTGGACCCTGTAGTTCAAGCAAAAATCTTTATGAATGACCTGATGTGCTGCAAACATGATGTCCTTCCCATCAAGAAAAGCTTCTTATAGCAACTCTGGGTGATTTTTATTACTTTATGCTCTGACACATTATCTACAGAAGGGATGCAGGATATACAAATGTGTATTTGTTAAAACCATATTCAGTTAGGTAGTGTATCATTCTTGTTGCATTAAGATCATCCAGGGATCCGGGCTCTGTTTTCTGTTACTTAGTCTGCAAATGCATCTGTGTCAACATAAAGAGCACAGTCACGCACTTTTTTTTTTTTCAGTACTTTTTGCACTGTGGCATATGTGCTTTGAAGATTTTCACTCCCTCAGTCTAAATATAGCTGACCATTTTAAAATTTATTTATTTCCAGTTTGATTACCGGGGAAGTCCACTGGACACAGCCCGTTTTCAGTGGAGGGCCGGGGAGAAAAGCTCCATGAAACAGATTACAGTAAAGATAGCAGTCCAATAAAAATAAAAGTACAAGTACAATTACATATTAAATAATACAAAACATGAGCAATGTTGCCCATAGTGGAAAAATATTGTGCAGATACATTTTAACAAATTCACACAGTTAAAGTCAAAAGCTATTTACAAAGTGTGAGAGCTCGTATGGGAATTAGCTGTAGAAGGTTATAACCAGCTATAAGGTGCTTAGGAACTCAGGAGGATACCCTCCCAGGGGCTTTTGTTAGAGTTCTAGGTAGGGAGAATGCAGTTACATTTCCATTTGGAGGAGAGGTAGGTGTAAAGCTGACTTTTGAAGTGGTTTGTGTTTGACATTGTCCTTAGTGTGGAAGGGAGAGTGTTCAATTTCTTACTTAAGGAGAAGAAGAAAAGAAGTTGTCCAGCAGGATGTTTAGGTTTGTGGACAGTAATTAAGTTTTGGTGTTCAGATCTGAGAGTTCTACTTGGGGTGTATGGGGAAAGGATGTTAATAATTCACTCCTGTTTGTGGGTATATCAGGATTTACCCATGGTTGGCTTTGCTTAATCACTCCGGCTTCACCCTCCTCATCAAACCACACAAACTGTAGATAAATCCTGATATACCCATGCAAAGTCTCAGATTACTGCTTTAAATATAATTATCCAAGTATGGAAAGGTGAATGCTTTGAAGTTTGCAATAACCAATTGCTGGTTCCAGACTTCAGAAATACCCTCGGAACAAAATACAGCCCCATAGGGCAAGACAGAAAACTAACAGTTTAAATCCCACACAAAATCTTAAACGAAGTCTTTGTCAATATTAGTGTGATGACAGGCATCTTAAGTCTAGTATCACCATAAAAGACAGTAAAGTAACAAGAGCTAACGGGGCTTAAAGGGATACCATTTTTGACTTTGGAACCTTCACTAAAAGGTAAAGGGTCAAGTTCCCTCTTTAGCACTAAACAAATCCATGAAGAAGAACCTTTGTCCATCTGGAAGGCCAGTGATATGGTACATAAACGGGGGGGGGGGGGTGTACCTTGAAATAACATTTGTTGGAAAAAAATCTGCTACCACTGATGATGCAGACCAAGAGTGAGAGGAATATTTCCAGTGTAAGAGGCAGGTGGTCATTCCAACTTTTTGGACTGTACTTTATTTTTGAAAGGCCTTCCTTTTCTTTGAGCCTCCTTGTCATGACTTTTTAAAATCCTGTTTGATATCTTCTTGCTTAAATCACTTAAAAAAAAAAAAAAAAAAAAAAAGAGGGGGGGGGGGGTGGCAGAATTTTTTTTTTTTTACTAAACTCAGAAAAGGAGGGTTGGAAGATCGGGTTGAAGCAACTTCACCTTCTCATCAAACCACTTATGTACCCCAGCAGCAGATGGGATGATCAGAATTTTTCAAAGGAACATTTTAAAAATCTTAACATCTAATGTTAAAAGCTTTGAGTACACAACCAAGCAAATCTGTTAATAACTAATCCAGTAGCAGCAGCTGTAGAGACAGCATCAGCAGAATCATAACCTGAATGTTTGATTACATGAGAAGCAGATAAAATTAAGACGTTTAAAGAAAACGTTAAGTTAACAGCAAACTTTTTTTATGTTCTCAAATAACATAGGTAGAAAAACTTTTAATGTGGCAAAAAGAATAGGTGTGTAAAATCTTACCGTAACCATAGATGTCTTTCTCTTCCACTGTGGTATCTTCCGTCTCAGATGAGCCAAACATCAACTCGTATACAAAAGCCCAAGCCTGGCTGCCGCAGGTGAGTGGGACTACATGCAGGGCCACAAACCAGGGGCCCCAAATGCGACGTCTGCACGCACAGACCTCAGAACTGACTGCCCAGTGGCACAGTAGCCTAGGTGATTCCAAATGATGTCCTCCACACAAGTGAAATGCAGTTGACTGCCCAGTGTGACAGTAGCCTAGGTGGTGGTCCTATGATGCCCCATAGACAGGTTGAAATTAATGCAGGTAGTTTGGTGGGAGGGAAGGATTACTGCAACACGGAAGAGAAGGAGATCTATGGTTATGGTAAGATTTTACACAACTATTCTATGTCCTTCTCTTCTCCTATTGCAATATTCTTACTGTGGGAGAGTACCACAGCTTAGGAAGGAAGGGTGGAGTGCTGACATTTAATGAGGGCTCTTGGTGAACTTTGCCCTTGGTGATATCGGCAATGAGCTACTGTGGGACTTTAATGGATATACTAACAAGCATGTTTGCGGTCTATTTTTTAGTGTATGGATACAGTCCCACACTATTCCACTAGTGATATCACTGAGGTGTAAAGGAAAAAAATTGTGGGCATCTCTTAAATTGTTTACTGAGGTTTTCATTAAACATCACATGCCGCATAAAATAGTTCAGATAATGGTCTCTCTCTCTTGTGAGTCAGGCAGAAATCAGAACAGATCATTTAAGGACTCACATAAGATAGAACAGATCAGTTAAGGTTAATCATCTGTGAACTCGGAGGGTGGAGCTAGGAACTAAACCTTATATTTAAGGGGTAAAATAAAACATTTCTGAACTTTACTAGAAAGGCTCACCTAGACTCTGCTACACTTTACTGCGAGGTGATTGAAAGGTTAGTTTGCTTTTTATTTGTTGTATTTTGTATTACTTTATTGCCTTTTTCTATTTTGAATACTGCGATTTGTTTTCTTTACCTTGGGTTTTATTTGTATTCTGCTTTTAACTGCATATTAAAAATTAAATAGAGACCATAGCTCTGTCTGTTGTGAGTCGGGCAGAAATTTTTTCCCCACCCTCCCACTTGGTTACTGTAACACCGCTGTCTTTCTAGTTGCATGCCCTTATGTTAATTTGACGATATATCTCATTTCCTCTCTGCTTTTACTGGCTTGTGTGAGTAAGCGCAAAATTATCATTTTGTGAAATCACTCCCCTTCAACTATTTGTTAGCCATCCTACGGTATTCCATAGTACCAGAATACAAAAGTGACCACTCCCTTTCAATCTATGTTGCTGTTTTAAAAATAGTGACTCTCCACTAGAACTTAATTTTTTAGACAGGTAAAACTTAAGTTACCTACTTTTACATCTAACTTCTCTAGTGCACACTGCAGTGTTTAGGATAAACCATTATTTTCATCTTACCTTTAAGCACCCCTGTGGCTAGCACTTGCTCTAAAACCTGCTGGAAAGCACTAGGAAGCCTTAAACTGATACAAGCAGTCAACTCTCCTGGTTAATCAGGAGAAATTTAATCGTAGGCACTAAACAGCCTATAATTGCAAAGTACCTTGCTAAGGTAAGAGAAAACCGCTCTTGTACTTTACAAACAAAAGCACCAAACCAGGCTTGTCCAAGGGTCAGTTTCCGGTGATTTCTCCTGTCCACCTGGTGAATCTGGGCATAATGGGACAATGCAGCAATTGCCTCATGTACACAGACAACCCTCTCCTCTTACCACCCAACAATACAACCCATGAGATGCACTTACATAGCCAAACTGGAAGCAAAGCTCTCTCCACCCAAGATTGTGCTACAGTCAAGAGGAGAAGGTAACACCCACACTACCTCAAGCAATAAATAGCCCTTCTAAACCCACACCAACCAAAACCCTCGCATAGCAAAACTAAACCCTCATATGTGGAGGCCCTTAACAGTAACCTGCCCAAGCAACAAGGACTTCCGAAGCTGAAATGCAAACAAACACCAATCACAACCGAAGTGTCACATAGCTCACAACACTAGTGTGCCACCCAACAACAGCCTCTAAAGCAAGACAACATACCCAACACTTTAGTCATAGGTAACTCTATAGTCAGGCACACTGATGTCCCACTCACCAGGCTGAGCAAGGAGAAAATTAGTCAGCTGCCTGTCTGGTGCCAGGATCCAGCACATAATGTATGCACTCAAGTCACTCCACAACAAGTACAAATATGACTCTGTCATTGTCCATGTTGGAGTGAATGACTTGAGATGTACCTCCCTGGACTACATGAAAAGAGACATGGAAGAGCTCTCCGATCATTTGGCCCAGGCAGGTATGACCCTAGCCCTGAGTAGCATCTTGCCTTCACCCAGAATGGTACCACAGTATAAGGACAAAATGATTGACTTCAATTGGCTAAGCTTCTGGTGTCATTCAGAGGGGATCCAGTATCCATCTGCCTGGGACGACATGATCAACAGACCATAGTGTTTTGCCAGAGATTGTCTGCACCTGTTGCCCCTGGGATTTAGGTTCCTGACTAAGGCTCTTGCCACCCCTATAGTGCCTTTTTAGGGAAAGGACAAAACCACCACTGTAACGGGTACAAGCATGCAAAATCTGAAGGTAATGCTACTCAGTGCTTTAAGTCTAAACCTCAAAATGCACTCTCTCTTGAGGCACTCAAGTGGAGAACGTTGATATTTGTGCAGTAACTGAGACCTGGTTCAAGGCTCCAGAGAGCATCCCTGCAATACCAGGCTACAACTCTTACCACACTTTTCGGCCACCAAATCAGGACTGAAACACTAAAGGTGGAGTGTCAATATTCACCAAGGATATTCACACCACCAGGCTAGTTGCCCAACACAATGTGTCCTGTAATTCTCCAGGTGCAACTAACACTAGGTAAGACTGCAATCAAAATTGTAGCTTGCTACAGATCCCCCACCATGCCCAAAGATTCTCACTACACCTTTGTAAACATACTGAAAAATATTAAGATACAACCAAACACCCTAATACTGAGTGATTTTCAACTACCCTGACATTAACTGGGGAAACTACTCGTGTACCAGCACCTTTGCCCGACGGTTCTTGGACTTCATAAATTCCAATGCCCTAGATCAACTAATCCATAGTCCCACCAGGGGCTCCAATATCCTTGACCTGGTCATTACCAACATGGGAAATCGATGCTCCACACCTATGGTCACCCCCTCGTTGGTCAGGTCTGACCATAAGCTAATCACCCTTGACATCCACATCCCTCCCCCACTCCCCAGTAAGGAAACCTCTGTGTATATATATATAAAAAAAAAAAAAAAAACTTCTCCAAAGCCAACTTCATGCTACTCAAGTCAGAAGTGACTAACTTTGACACCCATGCAGACGGGAACTGAAAGTTCAACTGCTGAATCCTAGACTAAGGCACTGTATGAGTACATCCACTCATGCATGAATCGTGCCATCCCAAATAGAACCAAGACTGTCTCCTCAAAAAAATGGAAACCAATCTGGTGGTCCCCTGCCATAAAAAAATTTTACAAGAAAAAAGGAAGAAACTGTTGCAGAAAAGTGGAAAATCCCAGGATGCAAAAAAAAACTCCCTTGCCAGCCTCGGTAAGAAGCTGAGATCCCTCATAAAATCCTTCAACGCTAGTTATGAAAATTAAAATAGCCAATGATTCCAAAGACAACCACAAGGGATTCTATAGCTATGTCAAGAATCTAAATGTCAATGCTCAGATCTGCTCTGAGCTACAACAGAATGTCATTAAATATACTGATCCCAAGGATATTGCTGATATCCTGGCAGATCAATTCAGTGCCAACTTCACCCCCTTCTTACCCCCTAAAGGGCCCATCTCAATAACGAAAGATTGCCAAATTCTGGTAATAATGGCCACACAGGTAACGCACTCTCCAAAGCTAAGAATACAACATCCATGGGACCAGATGACATTCGGGCTGTGTACTACAAAATGAACTGGCACCTCACCTAAGTGTCATGTTTAATCATAGCCTCACCTCAGGCTTTGTGCCCATTGAGTGGTGCACAGCTACAGTTATCCCATTCCACAAGGGGAGATCCACTTTGGATCCTGCGATCTACTGCCCCATCAGTCTGATGAGCCTGATCTTGCAAGGCCGTAGAATGTATTATCATGGAACTTGTAAACAAAAATATTGGCAACCTTCAAACACTGGACCCCACCCAGTCTGGGTTCATGAAGGGACAACCTTGTCTCATGAACCTGATTGACTTCTTCAAATCAGTCTCCAGAGCTGTGGACGAGGGTAAGGCAGTCCACACAGCCTTTCTCGACCTTGCCAAGGCCTTGAACACCATCCCCCCTCTGGAATCAGATAAACTTACTAAGCTGGGCATTAATCCCTATGTCACATGATGGTTGCCATCTGGCTTACTCACAGAACCCACACTGTAAAACTAGCCAACTCCAAATCCAGCTCCAGACAAGTGGAGTACCTCAGAGTTCAGTCCTGGGACCGCTCTTGTTTGGCATCTACTTCTCTGAAGTACAGGCCAACACTAAGGGACTCTGACTAACAAAGTTCACAGATGACTGCAAACTGGGAGCCATTACTGAATCCCCAAATGATGTGGATATTCTACAAAAGCGCCTTACAGAAACAGATGCTTGGTGGCAGAGCCATGGGCTCAAGCTCAATGCCAAGAAGTGTATAGTTATCCCCTTTGGGAAAAAACGTGTACCTGTGAATTGCCACATAGGTGGCAGTACACTAAACACAAAGTGTGATAAGAGACTTAGGGACACAGGTGGACAGTGGTATCATCTTCGATAACCACATCGTCACAACAGTCAGGAAATCCTATGTGGCACACCTCATCACTAAGGGCTTTTCATCCAGAAAAAAGGAGGTCATTGTCCCACTGTACTCATCCCTCATTAGACCCATTGTAGAATAAAACGCCCCATTTGGTATGTACCTCTCAAGACATCTGCAACAATTGGAAAGGCTGCAGAAATACCTCACTAAAACAATCACAGGCCTAAAGCAGATGCCCTGTGCTGACTGTCTAAAATAACTCCAGCTATACTCTTGTCGCATATCGTCTGTTCAGAGGCAATCTCTGCTTAACATACAAGGCCATGTCAGTCCCAGGGCTATTGGACATGCTACACTTGAAGAAATCCCAGTCTCTCGGAGCCACACACTCCAGGGATTTAAACCTTGTCATCACAATGAACAAAACATGCTGGAGGGATAGGTTCCTGACCCAGAGACTCCCCTAGGGCCAGGGATCATGCCAGTTGTCCTGCTAGGCAGTGGTCTAGGGAAGTAAATATTTTGGGAAGAGTCAGGGAATTATTATGGCTAGGCTTGTATAGGCCCTAGGGCCGGGGATCATGCCAGTTGCCCTGCTAGGCAGTGGTCCAGGGAAGTAAATATTTTGGGAAGGAATAGCCAGGGAATTGTTATGGCTAGGCTTGTATAGGCCCTAGGGCCGATAGCCTAATTGGTATCATGGTGGAGAAGTGCATCACAGCACTTGTTAGCAAGTGCTATGTGTACATTAAGTGCAACTGTACACTTTAAACTGAAAAAAAAAAAACTCCATTCACTGCATTTTCCATCTCTACCAAACACATTATGATATATTTCGAAGCTACCGAGTCTTATTTATGCTTTGCCAGTACCCTCCCTTAAGCTACATTTCCTTTTCAGTTTGTGGAAATGTATCCTGTCATCTAGGTTATGTTTAAAGGTGTATAATTCACCCTGCTTGACATGCAGGGGAAGTATATTCCAGTGGTTAGGGAGGCACTGAGCTATAAACATTTCCCTCAACCATGTTTTAGCTGTTGGTGAAGATTCAAGTTCCTGGTTCTAGTGTTGGTGAAGCTGTTTGACTTGTAGAGATACAGGAAGTCCAAGACAGCTAGGTCTCTAATGGTTCAGAGAGATTGAGTTCTCTCAATAGTCTATAAAACACTAAATAAACTGATAGTAGCTTCTAACCTCTCTGTATAGCTTTGACACATTTGGCATGTGATTTTTGTTAGGAACTTTTATGGTATGTCTAAGTTTAGTGAGTTGCATCTCAAAGGGGTTATTGCACTTTGATAATTAGCCTGATCAGTGCTGAGTATAAGGGAGATTAGACTTTGATATTCCTCTGCAATTAGCTGTGCTGACTAAAAGGATTTTCTGTCTACTGTTGTAACATGAGCATCAAGCAAAAGTGTGTTATCAACTCAAGTTCCCAGGTCTCTGATTGCATGTTTGTTAGCGTCTTCTGTGTGGGGACATGCGTGAATGGGCGTACCTTCGTTGAAGGTTGTGTGTCAGGGCCGGCAACTCGGCACGTAAAAATCTACTGCCAATCATTAGCAGACCGGAGTTCTGCTGTGGCGACCCCTAACTGGGAAAAGCCAAAAGACTTGACAACAACATGCTGTCTATACAGTATGTGAAGGTGGGGTTGTTTACCAAAGGTGATAACTGCACTTTTTAGTATTTTAGTGTGAGCTCCTGCTTAGAACAAGAGTTTACAAAGGAGGGGTTATTGTGGAGGGTTTGGGTGTCAAAGGGTGATTTAAGTCCTAGTTTATAGTCCACTGTAAGCTTCGTTAGCCCAGGGTTTGAGGTTCTTGCTTTTGAGATCTGAGCAGTACAGCAGTAAAAGCCAAAAAGGAGATGCTGAGCCCTGATTACTGGCTCCTTTCTTATTTGCTAAGGAGCCTGCAACTTGCACCTTATGGGTTTCTGCCTTTCAGCCAGTTTTCTGTTCATCTTGCAATGTGTGTGTCAGAGTGTTTTAAGCATTTAGATTGTGTTTGCTGCCAGCATGGGGAACGGTATAAAAAGCTTTGGCCAGATCAAGATATGCCATTTGTACCACATGGTCATGAAGGGCTTGGCCAGGTCAAGCTATACCATGTGTACTGAATGGTCACAAAGGCCTTGGGCCAGGTCAAGGTATGCCATGTGTGCTGCATGGTCACAAACACCCAAGATATGCCACGTGTACTACAGTCTTCAGTCTCTGCAAGAATTTTAAAGTCCCTCAGGTTTGGTAGACAGGGCTGTACCCTTCACAAAACCACACTTTTGGGGGAGTCAAGTCTAATAATGTTCTTGATATCATAGTTTGAGGTCAGTTATGATATGTTCCATTGCTTTGCAGAAGAGGCTTGTTAGACTGATAGGTATGTAATTACCTAGATCAGTTGTTAGGCCACCATTATGGAGTGGCATCACTACTACAACACAACACCCATTAGGGAAGAAACCAGTAACTTAAACTTCAGAGTTTGAGGAATGGGTCTGAAAAAGGGCATGTTTAACACTTCTAGTTAAGTAACCTGTGATATTGACAGGTCCCATAGATGAAGTACTTTTGGTCCTGGTTTGAAATTTCAATAAATGATCTTTAGAGATCATCGTGGGGGTTAAGGGATTCTGTTATATCAGGGCCTTGAATAGAAGTCTCTGGGGTAAAATTGTCATTAAAGTTGCTTGCAGGGATATTGGCAATCTCTATTTGGCCAGAATTGGCATCATTATTATGAGTATGTTCAACAGCGGTAGCGTTGTTACCTCACAGCAAAAGGTTCTCCTGTTCGATTCTCTGCTGGAGTGCCTTCTGTGTGGAGTCTGCATGTCCTCCCCGCGGTAGAGTGGCCTCCGAAAGACATGCGTGAATGGGTGTGCCTTCGCTGAAGGTTGGGCTGGCAACTCGGCACCATAAAAAGCAACTGCCAATTATTAGCGGGCCGGAGTTCCGCTGTGGTGACCCCTAACCGGGAAAAGCCGAAAAGACCAACAACGAGTATGTTCACAGCAATATAAAGCATTGTTTCTTAGTTTGCTGTCCTTGCTAAAAGGAGTTTTGGATTGGCTGTATATATTAAGTAGTTTCTTTTGTTGAGTTTATGGTGGTAGACTACCAGAGAGCTAGCTCTATGCAAGTAAATTTTTTTAGTGAAGTCTGCTGTTGTATCAAGGTCAGGGGCAATCATAGGTGCCTTTTGATATGTGATATTTTATAACGGAGTATGTTGAAGTTGGGATGTTTGTAGTCCTTTAAATTGAGTGATATTTGGGGAGTTTAAAGGAGAAATGCACAAGTTTATGATCAGACTTCACTGGGGAAGGAGATTCCAGAGGAGTATTGCAAGAGGCAGTCATATAAGAATCTGGTCAAGAATACTGTATTTTTGGAACTTTCAAGATAGCTGTACACAGATCATTGGGCTGATTGGAGCTCTCATAGTGTGAAAACAGAAACCTTGGAAAACAGTCAGCAAAAGACATTTATTTGGGTGAACTTCATTTAATGGTTAGTCACTACACTCTTTGGTTGTCAGAAAAGAAGTCTGGAGAAAGTAAGAGTAAATCGACTAGAAAAAGAGAAGAAACCACTCTGGTGGGGAAGAGCCTTGCAGCTCTTCAGCAGAAAGCAGTTCTGCTTAAAGTCTCAGTTCAGGAGATGGCTTCCAGTAATTTTAGTGGAAAAAATAAATGCATTCAGAGGTGTTTTAAGTGAGATGGTGTAGAAATGCACACAGACAAATGTCAAAAGGCTGGAAAGATCAGAAGAAGATTTAATAATTATTCAAGTGAGCTGATGAAGCTGCAGAAATCAGAGGTCAAAATGAAGAAAATGACTGGATGAATATGGGGCTTCTCAAGAAGAATATTTCAAAAAGTATTAGAGCCAGAAGGAGTAGATTGTAATAATTTTATGAAGGTATAGGTTTTCCTCTGTTAACTGAAAGAGCACACTTGCATGTGTGGTCCAAATTTGGACATGAGAAAGGAGCAAAATGTATTGTAATAAAGCTGTCATATCAGCAGAAGGAACCACTCTTGACAAAATTGTCTTAAAGATAAAGTATTATCAATTGGGATCACCAGAGTGATCATAGCAGAGAAGCAAGCTTATTCATGCAGGTAGAAAATAGAGAGACCGGTGCGAGATTTAACTTGTTATATCCAACTGTCTTTAGAATACATTTCTTTTAGAAGAAGCAGACATTTTGGATGCAGAACAGGTGAAAGAGGAAATAAAATAATTTAGCCAGCAAGTTAAAGGGGGTTATGCTTTACAGTCCCCTGAAAATGGTTCAGCTCATAGACCATACTTGTCAGTAAAACCTTTTCCATTTTTCTAAAAGAAAATAATTGAGCGATGCAGGAAAACCCTGAAGCTGACTAGAAGAAAATAAAAAAATAGGAATCTGTTGGGCTTAAGCAAGAGACTAGAACGAGTCTGTATTGAGATGATGGTCAGCAAGACTGTGAAAGCAGGTAATAAATGGATGAACTGTAAGCTGTCAGTTTCATAAAATGCAGTTTGGATATGAGCACTAGGCTTCTACAAACAGTGAAGAAGACTGGAAGTTTGTGGACTCTGTTTTACTGTTGGGAGGAGTTTAAAGCTTAATTACCACTTTGTTAATGTTTTAGAAGGATAATAAAGGAGCTGAAGATGTACGTTTCTTATTAGTAATATGTGTATATTACATTTCTCAAAGTGCATGTTGCATTGTAAAGTAGTTCTGTAAAGTATACTGAGCTACTTTAAATGTGATGTGGGGAAGCCTTATCAGTGACTGTTAATTCCAGTGATGTTAAAGTAAGAAAGAACTTTTTTCCCCAGTGGTAATATAGCTAGAGTTTTATACTGTAACAAGATAAAGGCTATATATAAGTAGTATAATAGTGTGATCTTGGGCTGCTAAGAAGAGGCTGAAGTGAACTGATTTGTGTGTATTAAATTTATGGTGGCTCCCCTGGTTTATAGAATTGTACATTAAAATAATATAATATAAAATGCTAACTTGTCTCAAATGCTAGAAAACTTATGCCAGGTAACTGCAGAACCATTTGTATATCTTTAGCTACAAGCAGAGCTTTGCACTTGCAGATGCACTGTCTGCAGGCACAGGCAATTGGTCAGGAAATGAGTGAACTGTGAAAGTTGAGGTATCTTTATTGAGAAACATTAGGACTAGTACTTGAAAAGAAGTGAAAATAAATGAAGTCGGATGCATTTAAAGAAAATTACTGATACATTTACTGGTAAATTCAGTCTCTTCAGTATAAATTGCAACAATGTAAACTCTGTTCATTTAATAGTAAACGGGGCACAGTTTAAGGCTGCAAATCTGCTGATTGAAGCTGTATGTTTCACATCTGGCAGATAAGTAAGGAGAGTAATCATACAGAATATTAGATCCATAAAGTAGCAGAAAGTATTCTAAGGACCAAGCCAACACGGGATTGGAGAAAGGAGATTCTGCTGGTAGTGATGTCTGCAATTGGGGATAAAGACAATAAGCAACAGGGGGCTGGAATTTTATTGGAGAAAAATTACAAAGGAACCAAGGTATTTATGAGCATATAACTAGAGAGGAAAAGATAGAATGGGAAGATGTCAAGAATTTATTTTGACTGCAGGTTGGTGATGGCCTTCCCTATCAGGGATTGATATCAGAGTATAGGCAAAGAGAAACAGGGGGGGTCCTAAATAGAAGGACCAGCACTGGTAGAGTTTTTAGTAGTGTCTAGAACAGAAGCTGCCATTAAAAAAAGGAATAATTTAATAAGAGCATATAAAATATTGCATGATTATAAGGATCAATCAGAGGAGCTTAGAAAGATTGGATAAGCAATTCACAAAGAAACAATGGGAGGATATATGTATGTCTCCCAAATATGCAACAAAGTCTAGAGGATTTAGGATTTTTTCCTGGAAATGTTTGCATATATATTTCTGTACCCCAAGTAGACTCCAGAGAATTTTTCCTTAGGCATACAGCAAATTTTGGAGGTGTGACTAGGAAGAAAGAGGTAATTGGGAACATATTTTCTGGGAGTGCGCTGAATTGGTGGACTTTAAGGATTCCCTGTGGGATGCACTTTCAGAGATGATGCACTTTCAGAGATGCTGGGTGGGCAGATTGTTCTGACTAGGGAGATGATTTTTTGAGCTATGATACAGAATTGGAATATAGCAGTGTATGTGAGGTAAAATGTTTAACACTAGTGTGATTATTTTTATATGAATGTAAATTTGCTTATGTCAAAGTGATAATTCAATAATGTTTGGGGGGAAAAATGGATGGTATGTTTGCAGGACGAACACTGACTCTAACATGCATTTTCAGCATGATTAACCAAAACTTTAGAATGGGTAAATTATGTGAGTGTAGCTGTCTATTCAGGGCATCTGCCAATATACGGAAAGGTACTTTCCAAAATGGGAAAGTGTGTATAGTTGTCTGTGTTTGCTTTGTTTAAATGGATTTGAGGCGTTTAAAAATGAGTGCACATATTTTTGTTTCTTGAATTTATTGTTGAAACAAAAAGTCTGAGAAAGTGACATGGATCTGAAAATGAGAAGCTCCAATTACATGTAAGATTAGCCTGCCAAATATTAATGTGTGCATGTAAGATGCAAGTTAGAAACTTATATTCAGAATAACTGTCATGTATGATATGTAAAAATGGTTGCATCTTATCAGAAGGATTGCCTTATCAATCATTTCATGGAATGCATATGGCATTGTAGGTATGGACAAGAACCAAAAAAGAATTTAATTATAAAGTGTAGGGTACAAATAATGTTACATGACACGTACTTAGAATGTGAATTTGGAAAAGTATTTAAGAATGTTTCTGAAACTCTGACCAACCAAAGGAAAACGGGTAATACTGATTGCGAGATGGCCTCCAGTACACAGAGGAGGAGAAGAAAGATAGCAATGGTAGGTTGTGGTAATGCATTATGGACAGGGAGGAGGATTTCATTGCCATGTATTTATATTCCAGCTAAAACTACTGTTAAAGGAAATTTAGAGAGCTATGGGAGAGGTAATTGGCTTCCAGCAAGGAGGAGTATTCATAGGTGGGGAATGGAACTTGATATGCAGTAGTGAAGCTGTATCGGGAGACCTAAGAGAAAATACAATAATTAAGGGTACATTTTTGAAGAAATCTATGAGCATATTTGGGATGGAAGATGTGAAATTAGAATCCAGACAGAATTTACATATTCCTCAAGGTACAATAACTTGGTTAGTTGGGCAAAAATTGTATTTCACAAGAGCATGGATGTTTAATTGAAAGCTTTGACACGCATCCAATAACCATTTCCGACCATGAGCCACTAAAGATGTGGATAAAGTTTCAGGGTAATAAGTAAAAATGAGAACTGGCTACTTTACTATTTTTCTATTGAAAAGAGAAATTTAAGGAATGGATAGTGGAAATGATTTAAGATGTGTTAGATGAGATTCACATACCCTCCAGAAGGGAAAGCTGAGGAGTAGGATAAAATGAAAATGGAATCTAAAAAAATATGATGGAAATAGAGAGATTGTATGAAAGATGTGGGAAAGATGTAATAGGAATTATTTAGAAGGATTATCAAAGGTTAAAATATTGCAGACAAAGGAGAATCTTACTGAACAAGAGGAGGAACACTTGTTGAGTGCTAAAGGAAAATAGTGGCATGTTTGGTTAATATGTGTGAGTTTGGAAAGCTTTTTTTAGTAACCCCAGAGCACAAAAATTTTAACACAGTGACTTGGGCAACAGAAAATAGAAAGGGGTGTTTCCAAACTTGGGAAGCCTGTGATTAGAAAAATAGAGAATATACCAAGGTTAGAGGAAGATGACGCACCAGCATGAATATCCAAAATGGGAGGAAATGAGATAAAAATTGGGATGTATAATAAATCGTCAGGGAAGTCTACAGAAACGGATGCTATTCCTTTTGAAAGTTTGGAGGAAAGAAAGTCAAATATCTGGGAAGGTTATGGTTTAAACATATTTTAAAAGTAGGGACAGTACCAGTATCTTGAAAGAAAGCTGGAGTGGATGTGCTACCCAAAGAGGATAAGGGTCCTGTAAACTGATCTTTATAATCATGGTTCGAAATAGAAATTAATAAATATAAAGCAAATATATACCACGTCTCAAGAAACCAGTAACGCCTTCTTGAATAAAAGTCTGTTTAATTCTACAGCGAATTCCACAGCAAAATGAACAATGATAGTTGCACCATAAAATCTCCTAGCGCCTTGGCCGTAACAGCCTTTACTCTGTTCAATTTGCTGTGGAATTCGCTGTGGAATTAAACAGATTTTTATTCAAGAAGGTGTTACTGGTTTCTTGAGACATGGTATATATTTACTATTCTACAGTGTGGTTCATTCATAATAAAGTGTTTTGTCTGTTCTAGCTAAGAGAGTGGCTAAGGTTTTAAGAAAACTGACAGATATGTATCTGTGGTGTTGTGGATGGGAGGCGAACATTTGAAAAACTAATGGAATGATGATGGTGATGATAATGATGATCCAGGGGAAGCAGAACAAGAAGACCCAGCTATTGTTGGTGTGCCTTGATGCAAAAAAGGCATTTGTAAGTAGGGCAATTCTTGATTAGAATAATGGGGTTAAGTAGGGAGATGTATGAAGGGTCAGGAGCAAGTAACAAGGTGGGAGGGTTCTACTCTGGCAAACTGTGGTTGAACAGAGGAACCAGGCAAGACTGTGCTCTGCTGATTTATTTGCTTTATATACTTAGAGCCATTGGCAAAGAAAATAAGGTATTCATAAATCATGGCTATAACTGGTAGGGTATTCAAGAAAAGATTTAGCTTTATTTGTAGATGATAAATCTAGAAAAGGATATTTGTGTTGAACAATTTTTAGACAAGTTTAATTTTTTTCAAGATAAAAAATAAATGATTATGATAATAATGAAAAAACAAAGGCATGAATTGGTCGGGAATTGGTTCAACAATACCCAGACCTATGGAGGCATGGTGAGATGAAGTATTTGGGTGTTTTGATTAAAAAGGATTTTATTATACCAACTAAGGATATGTGGGAAGAGACTAAACAAAAGGTAATACGAAAATTAAAAAGTTGGAAGCTCTTGACTGTGGGTAATCACTAGTAAGATACAAGCAGTGAAGATGTTTGTAGTCTCTTTAGTACTATATATGCAGGTCAGACATTTTTATCAACCAGCGGAGAAGCTATGGACCATAATTTAATAAAGAATTGAATGAATTTATTTAGCAGAGGATGAGGGCAACAGTTAAGTGAGAAGTTATTTTTCTTCACAGAATTATGTGGTTTAGAAAGGATACTTCAGAACTACTTGGTTATATAACTTAAACGGAAGACTACAAATCAAAGTGGAAAGAAATGATGTTGAAAAGGGCAAGAAGGGACTTCATCCAAATTCCTACCGTCCACTTATTTCATATAGTTCTCTAAGGAGAAAAATAACCATACAAAGTCAGAGACTATTCATTTATTTACTTACTTTATTTGTCTTTGTTTGTTTACTGGGAAAATGCAACTGGGTAATGCCCATTTTCAGTGGAAGGCCCAGGGAGAAAAGCTCCAGTTGCTTACATTGCATTGTATTAAGGTTCCAGTTAAGCATAAAGCAGTTGCAGTTCTATTATCATTTATACACAGACAGTAGTTAGTTATATATTGTAAGATTTTACTGAGGTGGTTGTTACTAAAGAGAGATTCCACATGCAACTTAGTGGATTGTACAGGCATCAGTTATGTATAAAAATGATTGTCATTTCCATGAGGGGTTGAGTATATTCTTTTTAAGGAGAGTATTTGGAGAGAATCAAATAGTAAACAAAGTCTCAACCTTGTGATGAGCATGTGCAGGACCAGAGTTGGTTAAGATACTGTTTAAGCAGTGGTTTAAAACTGTTGAGTTTGTCGGAGAGTTTTGTTTGTGTGGATATACTATTCTAGAGTTTAGCAGTATACTGAGAGTAGATCGAGTCTCCAGCAACATTATTTAACTTATTTGTAAGTAATAAATATTTGGTACTTCCATCAAAGGACCTCTGCTCTAGTAAGTCAATAATAAGTTCTGTAGTGCAGGGCATCTTTCTGGATGATGATTGAGTTTGTTTGCTGTAATTAGTTGTGAATATGTTGGGTAGCTGTGTAGTTCTGGACAGTTTAACTGCTTTAAGCTATGACAGTGGTGGGTTCTGTGGGAAGATTGGTGGAAAATGTAACTTTTATTATAGCACGAGGCAAGTTTCTTTCTTTGAGTATTGTTTTAGGTTTGTTAGGATAGGAGTGGCATATAAGAAAGTTGGCAATAAGAAGGTGGTTGCTAAAGTTTTTCTTGCAGTATCTGTAAGGAATCTGTTGATCCTATAAAGGTTGTATAGATTAAATGGTGCTTGTATTCGAGTTTGTCATTCGTTATAATGCCTAGAAGTTTCCTGTGAGTTAGTTTCAATGACTGTTATTTGGTGACTTTATGGTAAAAAAATGCTTTGATTTTGACATTTTGAGGTAAAAAGCATTAACTTAGTTTTTTGGGGTTGAGTGGGAGGTTTGATTCTTTGAGCCAGGTTTCTGCAGAGCAGAAACATTTTTGGATAATGTCTTGAAGCTTATTTATTGTTGAGGATGCATGTATTAATGTTCAGTCATCTGTATACTGAAGTAAACTAACATGGTGAGTGGAGGTCATTAATATTAAATAGGAGAGGATGCAGGATAGACTGGTTGAAAGGATGAATAGGTTTGTTGCCATTTAATGGCTTGTCCAATTGAGAGTTGAATGAGCAGTTGCTGGTGTGAGATAGTATCAAATACCTTTGACAAGTCCTAAGAACATGGTGGGCACAAGCATACCACTGTTTCTATGTTGGTTTAATCTATTGGTCAAGTGTAGTAGAACAGTAGTGGTGCTGTAAACAAATCACAAACTAATAAAAAACATAACCAAAAAAAAAATGCCCGAAAAAAGCTAGCAGAGTTCGGAAAACCACTTTAATCCACAAGTAACAGATTACCGCTTTCATTCACAAAATATATGTATGAACTTCGTCAGATGTTAAAACCATTTAACAGCAACATTAATATAGTTGAATTTTTAAAAACAATTAACCAATCCTAAAATACTAATGATTAGCTAATTATCTTAAAGAAATGGACTTCATAAGCTAACCTAATTCAGGAATGCAACCTAAATAACGGCCATGACCTTACTGCTAGCATAAAATGTTAGTATAAAACTTTATTGTTAATTAGACAGTAAGAAATTAACAATAATATTATAATTTAAATAGAATATTTTAAAGTGAATGTATTTAATATTTGTATATTTAATATTAGAATACTTATAAAATATCAATATGAAGTTTTAATAATACATTGTTTAAAAGCAATGTTTTAACCACCCAAAAACATATAGTGCTTGAAAACAAGTGAAAAATTAATACAAATAAAAACACTCTCCATAGTGTTTATTATCTTACTAGGGCTTTTAACCTTAACGAGCAGTATGTGGAGATCATTTCATTTAATCCTGGCCACACACAAGCATTCAATTTTAATTAGTTAAGCAATTGCTTTTAAATAAGTATTATTAGAACTTCATATTGATATTTTATAAGTATTCTAACATGATACAGTTTGTGCCCCTGCCTAGCAGTTCTACCATGTATTTAACATCACTGACCTTCCATACCACATTGTAGGGTCCCTCCCAAGCTGCCTGCAGCTTGTTATGTCTGACAGGAATGAGTGCCATTGCCTGCTGGCCTCCAGTATACTCTCTAGCTTGAGCATTCCTGTCCTACCAGACCGTTTTCTGCTATTGGGCTTCTGCCAGGTTCTCCTGGGCCAAGACCATGAGTTCCCTGAACCTTGTCCTGATGTTTAGGACATATGCCACAACAGACTCCTTGTGGGATTAGCACTCTCCTTCCCATTCATCTCTAATCAAATCTAGAGGCCCCCTCACCCTATGCCCATACAGTCAAGGGAGCCCGCAGGTTTTTTTGCGGGGGGGGGGGGTGAAAACCCAGAGCCCCACCCCTCCACCCTCCACCCATTCCAGTGTCTCATTACCTGGATATTTCTCCCCATTTGTCCTAGACTCTGTTCAAATCTCTGTGTGCATACTGTTTTATGCTTTACTTCTACAATGCTTACAGATATTTGGATTTCATTTACAACTTTTATTTTATAGCACAAACACTGATAGACATTTACTAAACCTAAACAAAGCAATAGTCTTACAATGAAAACAGCTTTAGCATTAAAATGTCTCTACCTTTGAAACCCACGTTCAAAGAAAATGTATCTGGCCAGTGGCAGTGTAAGTTTACCTTTGGGCTGTTTTCAAATCATAGGCTCCTTGCACACATTTTTAGAACCATGAAAATGTTCTTTAATTCACCTTCCTGACTGTATTAATTATACTATATAATAACTGAATTATATCCCTTGTTAGTGTTTTAAATTTATAGTTAACATTTTTCCTTTAAGCAATGAAACAAATCATATGAACCAGTAATAACCTGCCCAATTCAGAACATTCCAACCATAAAGGGCCACTCCGACTTAGGTCATACAATCCATCAATATGCAGAATCTCTGCAGAAGTGAAAATCATCTGAATAATTTCACATTAAAAAGAGATCTGAAACCAATGAAGAGGTTGTTGCTAGAAAACAACTTTATAGTTCAGTGTTTCATTTACAAATTCAGTCCCTGTTGCCCTTGAAGAATAAATTGCCTGTGTTACATTAAAAGAAATGGTAAGCTGGTATATTGCAGTAGGGAATGGGTGGCAAAACAACAGGTTCATAGTTAGGTGTCTCATCCAAAGGAGGACATACTAAGGACTGCAGTACCATACGTACCCCCTCAAAATACAAACGTGCATGCTGTAGGAATAGAACCTACAGCCCTTTGCATCAAGATGCAAGTATGCTACCTGCTGTGCTAACACTGCTTTAAAATTCTATACCACAATCAGGGCCGGTGTTAGCATTTTGGGGGCCCCCAGCAAATGTCAAGTTGGGGCCCCTCTGAGCACTTTTTGTATAAGTATCACCCTATCACTACCAGACTTTCTAGCCATCCTTTTAGCTCATGCTGCAAACTTTTAGGAGTAGTACACACAGTCTGGCCTATAGCTACAATGCTCTTGCATTATAACAAGTTTATGTACCACAGTATGTTGGCCACTCTCACACAGGGACAGTCACAGTTATTGTCATTTAGATGTAACAAGGATACATTACAACAACTCTGTACACTGCTGAACTTGGGTGAAATGGTGCCCTAGGGCACTTCCTACTGTTTCAGCTCCCCCAAAGAACACATACATCCTCCAGTACTCCCCTTTGTTTCTCCCCATCTTGGGCTCCCCACACCTTGCAAGTTACTTTTTTCTTCCATTTCTCATATTTTACTTTTCTCTTCAGCTTTTTCAAGAAGCCATGACTTTATATGCTCTGAAGTGCTTTTAGATCTTTTTTTTCCTTTTTGCACAACTTTTTCATCCAATGACAGTTTGAACAAAAATTATGATTAAAGAAAGAAATGTGGTGTTGCTGTTCAGCTTTAATTTTCTTTACATCCTTTCAACATACCTTTCCTGACCAAGACAGCACAGTGATAGCCTTTTAAGAAATAACTCAAGCCACTCTCCCAGAAGACATATGAGGTTATAGATGCTCTAGAATGCATTTTCCAAATGTTTAATCCAACAGTAACCTAAACAAAATTCATGAGTAAGAAGAAAAATTGCAGCCTTACTTTTTATTTCAATGAAGACCTAAATTATGCCCATGGCTTAATGTTCAAAGCGGACAAAATCGTAGCTCACAAACTGACAAGCCAGTTTGTTGTGAGGATACACAGATCCCGTCTTGGAATCCCAGTCAGAGCAGATGTCCTCCCTGCTGCATATCCCAGTCAGAACAGCAGCACTCCATGCAGCCTGTAGTGCTGAACAGTGGCCGTCCCTGCAGCACACCCCAGTGAGCACAGCGGCCCTCCCTGCAGCACGCCCCAGTGAGCGCAGTGGCCTTCCCTGCAGCACACCCCAGTGAAGTGAGTGCAGTGGCCCTCCATGCAGCAGCCCTCCCTGCAGTGCGCCCCAGTGAGCACAGCGGCCCTCCCTGAAACATGCCCCATTGAGCGCAGTGGCCCTCCCTCTAGCAGCTCTCCCTGCAATGAGCCCCAGTGAGCGCAGCGGCCCTCCCTGCAGCGAGCCCCAGTGAGCGCAGCAGCCCTCCCTGCAGCGAGCCCCAGTGAGCGCAGCGGCCCTCCCTGCAGCGAGCCCCAGTGAGCGCAGCGGCCCTCCCTGCAGCGAGCCCCAGTGAGCGCAGCGGCCCTCCCTGCAGCGAGCCCCAGTGAGCGCAGCGGCCCTCCCTGCAATGTGTGCCACTGACATCCATTTTCTCAGTAAACCATGCATGCCTCTCCCGGTAATTAATAACAAACACAGCTCTCAATACTTACTTTCTACCATATCTCTCAACTGTTCAGATTTTCACAAAGTTCATATTTTTGCCTCCTATTTTGGTCTGTTTACAAAATTTGTGGTTGTCTAGCAAATCATCGAGGACTGAATTCACTAAATAATGACAGGCATTGGAGATTCAGACTTCATATCATTCAAAAAATGCATGCTAACACAAACCCTGTTATTCTTGCAACCTAAGTTTATATGAACAATATTTAAAAGCTGTCTCTCTTTTTGGACCTTTGTCCCTACATTATTGTTGGCTTTGTCCAGATTTCTTGCATTAAGGGGTTAAGACATATGATTTTTACTACTCACACTTTGTGGTTAATGTGATAGCATGTTTGGCATCATGGTTAAAGTCTTTGCCTCATGGATGCAAAGTACAAAGTGCAGAGTTTGATTCTAATCTTGGGTTATTGGCTAGGCTTAAAATTGCTTTACAGAGCAGTTAGTCTAGTATTCATTATTTATATATAGATATATATAGATATAGATATATGGATATATGGATAGATATAGATAGATATAGATAGATATAGATAGATATAGATAGATATAGATAGATATAGATAGATATAGATAGATATAGATAGAGATAGATAGATATAGATAGATAGATATAGATATAGATAGATATAGATATAGATAGATATAGATATAGATGGATATAGATATAGATGGATATAGATATAGATGGATATAGATATAGATGGATATAGATATAGATGGATATAGATAGATAGATAGATATAGATAGATAGATAGATATAGATAGATAGATATAGATAGATAGATATAGATAGATATAGATAGATAGATAGAGATAGATAGATAGAGATAGATAGATAGAGATAGATAGATAGAGATAGATAGAGATAGATAGAGATAGATAGATAGATAGAGATAGATAGATAGAGATAGATAGATAGAGATAGATAGATAGATAGATAGAGATAGATAGATAGATAGATAGATAGATAGATAGATAGAGATAGATAGATAGATAGAGATAGATAGATAGAGATAGATAGATAGAGATAGATAGATAGAGATAGATAGATAGAGATAGATAGATAGAGATAGATAGATAGATAGAGATAGATAGATAGAGATAGATAGATAGAGATAGATAGATAGAGATAGATAGATAGATAGAGATAGATAGATAGAGATAGATAGATAGATAGAGATAGATAGATAGAGATAGATAGATAGAGATAGATAGAGATAGATAGATAGATAGAGATAGATAGATAGATAGAGATAGATAGATAGATAGAGATAGATAGATAGATAGAGATAGATAGATAGATAGAGATAGATAGATAGATAGAGATAGATAGATAGAGATAGATAGATAGAGATAGATAGATAGAGATAGATAGATAGAGATAGATAGAGATAGATAGATAGAGATAGATAGATAGAGATAGATAGATAGATAGATAGATAGAGATAGATAGATAGAGATAGATAGATAGAGATAGATAGATAGAGATAGATAGATAGAGATAGATAGATAGAGATAGATAGATAGAGATAGATAGATAGAGATAGATAGATAGAGATAGATAGATAGATATAGATAGATAGAGAGAGATACATTATTACTAATAATGCAACCAAAACTTTGACAATAATATGTCTTCAGTATCTAGCACTGAGAAAAAGGATGAGCTGTAATACAATACTGGTTAATATTCTGTAGTGACTGTCATATAGAAAGGTTTGGGTTTGCCGTAGTAAAATGGATCCTCTGTTATGAAACGAAACAAAATTGCATGATACTTCTTAAAACCTGTGATCTATATTTTGGATGAAAGGTTGACATATTTATTTACTGCAAAAGATTCTCCCTAATAATAAGGCAGAAATATAATTGAAAAGCACACCTGTCTTGTTATATATGCATTGGATGTTAACACTGCCTTTCACAATACAGGTACAATACACTGACTAGGCAAACAACATCAACACTAACAGAACTAATATCAAGTTGGTGCTATAGACTATATCTATCTTGACTGAATACATCTGTTCAAGTAGGATAAAGATAATGGTCTTTTGCTTTTTCATTCCATGTATATAAACAGAGGAAAGGCAAAAGAAAAATACAAACCCGTGATTATATTAATACTGCATGTGCTTATGTGTGTCACTCTCTCTTCCCTCTGTCCATTTTCTAGAGGTTGTAGCACAAACTACAACTAAGTGTAACAACAATTACTGAAAGGAATTGGTCTCCGCCTGTATGATATTTGGAAGGCTCTTTATGTTAAGTCACTGCTTCATTTTTACATTCTCAGTGCATGTCTTGTTGTCTTCAGTAATGTGCTATAAAAATCATATAGCTAAAGTGACACTATCTTCCAATGAGTTACCTGTCAATAAAATATTTATATGAAGATCGGGGATCAGCTGCAATGAAATGCCGCAGAAACAAATTTTTAATCAGTGGCGTTGTGGTGGTATCCTTGGAACTGCAGAAAACCGAGGACATGTGGCATCCTAGAAGGTGTGGGAAATGCCTTAACCAGTCTTTAAGTGTCAGCTGTCAGTCACACATACACGAGCTTGAGCAGAAAGGGTGCAGAATGGTACACAGGTTTGCCAAAGCATTAACTCTGAATACTAAAAAAACCCTGCAACAATGTTAGTTTGTTCAGAGTAATATTTAAATTTACTGTAAGAGGCTTTTTGTAGTATAAAGGACAAATTCGCTGATTGACAAAATAGTCTGACAGAAATTCACATCTCTGCCATTATAAGTAAATTCAGCATCTAGACTGTCACATTATGGGGTCATAAAGGACACTGTGGGAGAAATACAAAAAATCATATTAGCATGGCAGTCTCCATCCAGGCTACTTCCAAATATAAAAAGTTAAAAATATTAGACTGTAAGAGTTATGCTAAGGCATAAGTGACCATCAGAAACTGCAAGACTTGAGGAAGCATTTGTTTCAGTTTCTGGGCATACTTTTCCAGTAATGAATAAAGATTTACAAAAATAACTGTCAATTTACACAAGTAAATTACAATTCATAACAACTGGGACAAAAAATGTAAACACGGTTTTGAGTATTTTCTGAGAAGTCTTTGTTACACAAGGTTAGTTGTATTCATATTGATTGTTAAAAAAAATGGGACTATTCAATCTGTCCAAAATAATCATTGTAAAAATGAGAGGGACTTCTAGCAATCCTGAATCTCTGGAATACACATAGAGATCAGTTATTTTCTTTACTATGAATGACTGAAAATTGGAACACTGTAACAAGAAAACCAAATTCTCACAGGCCAATAAAACAAAAGACAAAAATAACTACAGAGGAAAACATGCACCAGGATAAATACAGTGTAGAAGCTAGCACTCTCCCTTCAAAAAAAGATAATTTCTAATTTGAATGCACTTTCACTTATACAATATTTGTACAGATTTAAAATGCAATGTATGACATTTTAAAACAACCAAGTGAAATGCTGCTTTCATACAAACTGTTAGACAACATTCTTAAGTACCAAAACTCAGTTCTCAAACCATACATGGCCCAGCTAATTGGATGAAGCCATCAATCCCTGCATGTAAAAAGTGCCTTACCACTGAGATGTGAAAAGAGGATTGTGCCGGTTGGTACCTCAGATACATTTGCTGCACAGGGGACTACAGCATCTCAAGTGCAATTTTTTCTGGATATGGGGGAAGTATATTTATAGAAATAAGCTTTATATCATATACCACAGTAAATAAAGAATAGGAGTATGAACTCTCTAGTTCCTTAGTTTGTATTTTACGCTATATAGCTAGCTATACTCAAAGAAGATCCATAATTAAAGCCTCCTGGTTAGGATGGAGGGGATGGACTCTAGTATGCTACATTAGGTGTAAGGCAAGGCTGTGTTGGGAGTTTACAATACTAGGTAATGTTGTTCTGATCAGGTGGTAGACACTGCAACTACAACACTGGGTAGAGGCCGGTGAGTGCCAGGCAGTCAAACCCAATTTAAGTAACCATAATTTGGCCAGCTCAAAAACAGCATTCTAAAT
Source organism: Protopterus annectens (assembly GCF_019279795.1). NCBI lineage: Eukaryota > Metazoa > Chordata > Ceratodontiformes > Protopteridae > Protopterus > Protopterus annectens. The sequence continues at coordinate 139,367,168 of NC_056751.1, forward strand.
AATGTTTAATGTAAAGGTTTTCTATTCATACAAGAATCTACATGTTACAGAATAAAATACACTCTGCAGTATAGTTAACATTCTTTAAATTTAACATTTAGCCTGTTGGCCTGTGGATTCTCCAGAAACATGCCTTTGGTGTAAATACTGATGAGGTTTACTCAGGAGACCTACTTCATTAAACAGTCCTTGAATACAGTAAAACAGGACAAAAGAGGCCTTTAGCTGCACTTACTTTATACCGATTTATAGTTTTGAAATCGTTTTTCATGTTATCCCAAGAAATTACCTTGAGAGATATTATTTCACATAACAAGTGAGGGCCTTATAGTGTGCAAACAAGCATCTACAGTACATCAAGTCCACTAACATAATAATTTTGGTTGTTTTGCTATTCAGTAGAAATAAACAGTAATAACTATGTAAACATAAACGCTGAAGTGTATCTACATTTGAAAGTGCCTCTGAACATGCCAGGGCTACTTTTTTTTTTATCTAAAGCATGGTTCCAATACTATTGCTATTAGGTTAGGAGAATCAAAATTAATAATGTAAGTTACTCAGAGATACTCTGGTGAGAATTGGACTACAACAGTCATCTTTTTATAAAACGTAACAGCAAAACTGTCGGAGTGAGTGGCTTTTTAAAACAAAAGCATCAAGAAGACCTCCAGGCTGCGGCTTACATTACATAATGACAATGTGACACAACTTTCCTTCTTATGCCCTTAATTGCCAACAGCTTAATCACTGCTGGTGTCAAGTGCTGATTAAACCAGAGCAAGTATTATTAGAGCTGGGTCATTCTGGCACTGTTATAAACAGAGCAATCAGCATCTTAGAATACAGGGTAATTACCCCACAGAACAATAAAAATGCCCCCATTAGATTTGATAAATTGGATGCAACGATACACTGCAGTCATCATAAAGCATAACTTTCTAATAATGAAAGATCTCAAGAACAGACAAATGACAGACAATAATTCACAAAATAAAGCACTCATTTCAAATGCTCAAGAAGCTGCTGCTACTTAATTCATTTACATGCCTCCAAGACTTGTTGCTGCTGATACACAACACCCGATTTAAAACCTGCTTTGAGCTTTCTAAGAGGCACTGATATTAATTATGAACAAGAAGATCTCTGTCTTGGTACAAAGCTCATCAACAGTATTCTGGCCATCCATAGACTGTCATCCCTCTACAGTCTTTTCCATTAAAAGTTGTACACAGTTAATGAGTAAAACAATACCTGGTCTAAACACAGTTCCAGCTGCGGTAAGCGTTATCCCTCTAAAATCCGAGAGTCTCACGCAGCCGCATAACATTTACATCCCAAACAACGTGTTGCCTTATACCAACAAAAGAAAAACAGACTGATCCAAGTTATGGGAGTGACGGTAGCGCTTCCTCTCACTTTCAGCCTGGTTTGTACACATTCACAAACTACTAAACTTTAGGTGTTTTCAGCACAGGGTGTTGCCGTCTGGAAGCTGATGTTGCTTCCACTCCACCTGAAATCCCATTGACTGCTCGCATTCCACGTGGAGAAACCCTGCAATGTCACGCTGCTACAGCCAATCAGATCCCTTGTTTCGCGAGCAGACCTGATTGACTGCAGCTTGCCAGCGAATCCAAAAAAAAAACTTTAACAGTTTCGATTTTCGCGGTGATGGCAGGGTCTAGGAAGCTGGACTATACAGATGTCCACAAGGAGCTGAGCTGAAGAGCAATGCTGGTCGGAGCAACTCGCGGCTGCTGAATGGGGGCCCTCATTTGTGGGGAGGTAATTGGGGAATCGCCGCGAGTGCCTAACGCCGGCTATGACCACAACAATACCATTTTC
>NC_056751.1:139369515-139416284 GCF_019279795.1 Protopterus annectens
TCTGTTCATTTGCAGGTACAGCATCCTGCTACATTTGATTTATATGGCTCTAGACAACTGTGGATGTTCACTATTTCATACAACCATACTATCTCTCTAATGCAAGGGTACAGCAACATATCCAAATTGTGGGACACACACATTCCAGGTTCAGTACTTTATTACACCCATTTCACTCTCTAGTTGTGGCTGTCTCATTCATTTCATTAGGTACTGACTGCAGTATAACTTTATTCCAGACTGGGTTACGACAATCCTTTCCAACTGACTCACTTATTTCATATGGCAGATTTTAAAAGGGGATGCATTTGACACATGTCTATCCTTTGTAGATTGATTACCACTCCTTTTTAGGCTGAAGCAGTTATCTGATATTTAAAATACAGGTGGAAACTGTCTGTATTTCAGACTTGTTTAATGTTTATTTCTGGATTACAGGCTGCATCACTTATCTAATCTTACAGTACTAGCAGAATCTTTCTTCTAGGCTTATTTGAACTTTATTAATATGTAACAACACTGAACTCTTTTACAATCTGTCTCACTTATATTCTATAACAATTCCAGCAAAATAATTACTAACCTGCCTGGTGGCGCAACCTCACCAGCCTATCAGCATAGGCTCGCTGATTCATAGTACGAACACCTACAGCTGTGATATAAATAAGGTAATATTGGAACATACATCTACATAATATAGGCTAGGATAATTTCTTACATACTTAATTACATGGATACTTACTCAGTAGTGGGGCGTTGGGACTTTGCCGGGCCTCCTGGATCCAACGGTTCAGTTGGTCCTGCTTTCGTCTCTTCAAGTCCGCATGGTGGTGATGGACCTGCTTACCAGTCCTTGGTATACCTGTGGCATTGGTGAGATCATGTGCCAAATGGGTCCATGCCTCTGCCTTGTATGCACCCCAGTGGACCTGGCCCTGCATGAGTTCAGCCTCATGATTGTGGACTAGGAGCCAAACCATATATTTAGACTCCTCAACACCCCACCTCTGTGCTCGAAAGCGACTTCCCTCTCCTGCACCTGCCATACTGACTGCAAATGGGTACCACAATCAGTTATGCTGTGTATTCCCGCCTATGGGGCTTATATATGCCGGTTTTCCCGCACTTATCTGTGATTGGCCATTTTGGATATTTATCAGCTTAAAAAAACCTACTTTGTCATGCTTCTATTTCCATTCATTCCTATATAATTGCTAATACTGTATTTCTCAGTACAACTGTCATGGCTTAGTGGTTCAGTACTTTGACTATGGTGCACAGTATCCTGGGTTTGAGCCTGGGAATTGCTTTTTATTTTATTTTACTACTGTCTAGACAGGCTAGGAGGTGTTTCTGTGTAAGGGTGATTTTGATACAGCTTGCTCAATGTTGCCCGTTGGTAAGCCAGTTGGCACGCTGCGCAGCTCCGCGCAAACGGCTTACGCTGAGTAATGCGTTATTCAGCCATGAGCAACCATATTAGGCTGGTGTAGCGCTGCTTAACTACGGGCAGTCATTTTCAGCGTGTTAAAGTGCCGCTCAACTACGGAGACTCATATTACACCTGTTAAAGCGCTGTTCACCTGCGGGCATTCATATTAAGCCTGTTAAAGCGCTGCTCACCTACGGGCACCCATATTCAGTTCGTTAAAGCCTTGCTGAGCTATGGGCAATTTTGATCCTTTTTTTATTTTTATTATGTCACTTTTGTTCTCAAAAATATGGGCCATTTCCTTACATTTTACTTAAATTATACTTATATATATGTGTCAGGGGATTGTTTCATACTTTATTTTACTAAAAATGAATAATGACGTTGTGGGGGCTGGAACCGTGATTACCTCCTCTTTGGCCAACATCTCTACCGCTAAGCTATTGCTACTTGGTTTGATTTGCATATTTAGATCTTGTATGCTTTACACTGACTGCTAACTGTGGCTGAGCGAAGGGCACACCCACGCAAATGAGCGCACACGTGGGCAAACATTTTGGAAATTATAAAAAAAAAAATTTAAACTGTTATTTTTACGTTTTACATTACAGTTGGCTATATAGACTTTGGGGGCATGTGTAGTGTTGTGTTCGTTGACATTTCTGCAGACTCGCTCGTGGCTGTTTACTTTCAGGACTCTGACTCTTCCGGGGGCGTGTCCCTTTGCAGAACTCGGCATTCGGAGATGCCCCCTACTTTCCTACACAGACCGTGTTAGCCTAGGGTGTGATTCAGCATGTCCTCATGAATATGCATGGCATGCTGACGTCACACCGTTTAACTGCAGCCTCCGTGTAAGACATATTAACTCTTACACGGAGGTTTCCTGAATCCTACCCATTGTAAATATCTTCTTATTTTACATGAGCACAAGTAAAGTGTTATCACTATTACTAATATGCATGTATATTAAGGTGTTTTCCCCAACCACAAGTGGCTTGCTCAAATGAAAACTTATTGTAAAATTCATTAATAATTCACATCTGTTCCTGCTGAATATGCCTAACACTGAATGTACATAAACTGTAATCTATACAATTGATTTCCTGCTGAATATGCATGACACTGAATGTACATAATTGTAACCTATTACTATACAATGTTTCTTGTATATTACTACTTTATTTGTATTTGCTTCTTTTTGTATATTCTTTCTTTTTTGCATTTCTTTATCTTGGAGCTTTTGTCCGTGGGCCTCCACTCAAAATAGGTCTTCTGGACCCAGTGGACTTCCCAGTAATCAAACTGGAAATAAAATAAAAATAATCTCACCTCAGGACATGCACAGATTTTATGTTTGGGACTGAATAATCTCAAGGCAGATTGCAAAATCTGCAGTAACTTTGGCTCCACGACTTTGCAGGAGTGAAAATATAATACTGAAAGACCTTCTTCATTCTTAAGAAATGGAGAAGAGAAGTTGAAATAATTAGTACGTAGGGATATGGATATCCCTTAATTTCTATGCGATTAACAAGGTGTGTTCACAACTCTTCATTGTGTATGGATTGAAATTGGATGATGAGGGCTCTAGTCAAAGCACAAATTGAGATGGCTGTCCTCTTGAACTCCTTATGGATCTAGGGTAGTTAGATTAGGACCCTTACCCACCACATCTTATGATCCTTTCCAGAGCCATTTTTGTAGCACTGAGAGCTTTGGAGCTAAGAGAGTTTCTGGTGTTTTCCGCTTTGGAGCTGATGATGCCTTTGTCAGCACTGACATTCTTGGTACATATGGCATCGACTCACATCCCTGTGGTGTCGAGAATCACTAGGCACAATAGAGTTGAGACTTTCATCTCACTGCCATGTTCAGCACCAACCTCCTATTGCACCTTTCTCAGCATTTATGTCATCAGGATTCAAGGCTTTAGTGCCAAAGACATCCTTGGCAGAAGATGCAGCTTTGGGGTCAAGTAACAGAGCCACATTCTAGTATCAATTATTTTTCAATTGGCTTCGGTCACTTCACCAACTACTTTGGTTCCAGTCACTTTTTTGGTGTAGGTGCTGTATTTTTGGAGATGATTACAAGGCAGCCACTGATGCACATAGCAAGAGAAGATGCACCCTCTACATCTGCTTTCACCTGTGGCATGTTTCAGTTTGGAGCCTTAGCCCTACCATCCACACCTGTCATACTCAGGTCCAAAAGGCCATAGTACAGTCCATCCTTCAGGAGATTACTCATCTGATCACTCAGATGAGTCCACTCCTGGAGGTGCAAGGAAGAGAAGGTGCCGGAACACCTTGACTCTCCAAAAGAGTCTGACACCTCAAATAGAGATCTTGATGAGGGGAAGGATTCCCCACAGTCCACAGCAGAAGACCTCAGATTTGGAGAAGTTCTAAAATTGAAAAGATGGGATCTTTGCCCATTTACCCACTCCCCTTGTGAGAATGAAAAGTTACTTCTGAACAACCATACCAGTGTCTTGGGTGGTCCCTTCACCTGACAGAATGATAGACCTGCTCTTGAAAAGGGTTTGGTGAGAACCCAGTATGGCTCTGCCCATCTTGAGAAAACCAAGCAAGATCCTCCAGCCTCTCAAAGGGGCATTTAACTGGAGTAAAGCCCCACCTGCTGATTTGATTGTAGTATCAGCAACAGCCACCAAAAGGGAATCCTGTGATGAGACCCCAGTGATACAACTACAAGATATGGATTCTAGAGGATAACATTTCAAAACATTGGGATTCATAATGCCAAGTCTTATAATGTGGAGATAGAATGCAGTATATAAATAAAAGAATGCTACCACAACAAACCACTTTATTGACTTGTTATTAAGCAGTTTCATTCCCTAAAAGCATCAGGACTGCATCAGAACAAACAAAGCATATTGCACAAACTCGTTTTAAAAGACCGTGTCTACTATCACATGATCCACGGCACCCAATCAATTAATGCCATTCATGTTTCTCATTAACTCGATTAAAAACCTCATCAGAACAATATAAGTTGGTGCCACCTGTCTTGATCAATCCTTCAGTTTTGAAGTAGATTGACATAATGATTCACTGTTCTGCTAAGTATACAACTTTCATTTTTTTTGGTCATGAAAAACTTTTGCAACACTTGTCACTCAAAAAGCATAGAGATGTATGAATAATCAAAACTATCTGGGTTGTATACTTAAGTTATGTTGCTGTGCAACTTCCTGCCCAAACTTGGTAACTGCTTGACTGCACGACTCGTAAGGCATTTGCACTTTACTTTATTTTAAATGTAGTCTTCTAAATATTTTATAAAGGTCTTGAGGCTGATTAGGTATAAGAAGCTGAGAAGAGTTCAGCATATGCCCTCCCTAGTATCTGTGTGCTCTGCAGTTCTACACTTGTTTAGGCATTGATGTACACTTGATTTGCTGTGAAAGATGCATCGAGTCATAGCAAGTCTGTTCTTTCAGCTGACTTTGCCATTTTATACTTGTAGTAGTGGTTGCTAAGTGGGCGTTTGAAATGATTGCAGTCAGAAATTACATTTTCATCAGTGTTTTTACAGAAATGTACCATTCTAATGTTTTAACTTAACTTTTCTCTTTCTGTTACAGGGCTAACAAATTTGACCTAATACGTCGTCTTATTATTGAAGAAGACCCTACATTTTTTCCTATTGTTTCTCCTGATAGCTGTAAAAATGAGCACAAGACTGAAAGCAGTACCAACATTCTCAAAGATGTGTTGCAAAAGCGGTATGTGCCAACTGGTATACTTTCTACTGTAATAGCAATTTGTTTTTGTGCCATGCAGTTAACGTAATAAGTCACAGTTTTGATTAAATTGCTGTCTGCAAAATGCATTGTGAGAAATTGTGTTTACTACATTCTACAACTGAGGACTATGTTTGAGACAAAACTTTCTGGTCAGAATGGCTTTGTGCATTTAGAAGGAAGTCCTGAGAATTTATTATTTTAAAATAATAAGTCTTGGGTTGGGAACTTGAATAAAATACTGATCTAGTTACTGTATGTGAAGGATGTATAAAGGAAGTTCGTTCTGAAAAAACTTTTCTAGTGGGATACTGAAAGGTTGCATCATGCAATGAAATGAAAATGTGTATTTTTTTTCAGATGATACAGAGATTTACAGAAGAGTTGATACTAAAGGGGAGATTTGAAAGGGGCAAGAAAGATTTGGTAGGCCTAGAGAAATAGTGAGATGTTTGGAAAACTTACATTTAATAGAAAGAAGTATAATTCACCCGAGCAATAAACAAAACAAAATAATACAACACACGAGACCCATAATCCTGAGGTATTCCCTTGCAGCGACCAAAGTCTGAGTGGAAAACCTTAGAAATCGATATAGATCTATGTTTTACTGTGGAAGAAAAGCTCTTTCAACTGAGGTGTCCAGCTGACACCTGAAAAACACAATTCTCTGCAAAAAGAGTCAAAAAGGACTTTTGAATGTTCTCTTACAGAAGCTGGGATTCTCAGAGATCTCTCACCCAAGTGACAGAGTCCTGCCACTTTCAAAAAGACTCTGCAAAGATATACAAGTCATCTAAATATGGGAAAAAAATTGATGCCCTGTAGATTGCAACGAGCTACAAGTGGAGCTAGCCACTTGGAGAACGCCCTTAGTGTAGTGGATAGTCTAGGGTGAAGCAGAGAACTGATAGTGAACCAGACACACAAACCTTAAACACCTGAAGTCTGGATGAAAAGGAATGTGATGATAAGCATCTTTTAGATGCAGTGTTACCAGGATACTTGAATGAGAAAGAAGAGGTAACAGATTGTGAAATTAATTAATTTAGAAGTTAGGCACTGTCTGAAAAAAGGTCTAAGAAGAAAGATCCAGAACTGATCTCCAATCATCTTCTTTCTTTGGTCCTAAAAATATCCTTGAACAAATACCTTTCCCAACTTGGGAAGGAGGAGCTGGTTGTATCACTCCCTGGAACAGCATGTAACAAATCGCAGGTGGAAATAAATGTCTGGTCTGTAGGATGAGGAATAACTCCCTGGCAAGGAGGGATATCCTCTCACTGCCATCTTTACCCTCGATTAGTGATCTTTAGAACCCGGTTGTGTGAAACTATCTGTTGCCAAAGAGACAAGTGGTGTTTCAGACTTTCTGGAGGAGAAAAAGTACTGCCAGATTTGGAGGAAGGAAAACAATCCCTCAAATAGTCAAAGTGAGTAATTGGACTGTCCTTGGATTGGAGGAGGGTTCCTGAATTGGTTTTGGAACAGCCTTGCTTTTATGCCAGAATTGGATAAGGGGTTAGAGAAGCTAAAACTTGAAAAAGGAGGGCAGAATTTTTTTTCAGATTCCCTAACTTAATTTACTCCTTTCATCACACTTATTGATCAGCAGCAAAGAAACCAAAAAGTGAAGCACTATCCAAAAGAAAAATTTAAATTTCATTATTCACATCCTCTTGGGAGTTCTGAGAATGCAGCCAGGCAGACTTGATCAAAACAGTACCAGAGGCCATAGTCCTGAAAGAATTGTCAGCCGAGTCATGCACACATTGTAAATAGAGAGCTGTGACTAATGCAGTAGAATAAACAAAATAATTTAAAGCAGATTTTTCCATACAAGACGAAACTGCAGACCAAACATTCCTCATACTTTCACAATTAGTCAGAATAGACGTTAACATGTGAGCTTGACAGTTCAAAATTCTGAAAATCAAAGTGGCAATAGCATAAACTATTTTCCTATACCCATCGATAATCTTCCCATTGTTATCAGATGGAGTAGGATGGGAGTTGACTATTTGGCAGCAGTAGGATTAACTAAAACCATAGCTGCTGGGTCAGGTTTCTGATGAGTGTAAAAGACTGCTGAACTTTATACATTCCATGTACCTTTTTAGAGCAGCAGGGTGACTATCAGGAAAATTACAGGCAGACACACACACATCCTCCAAAGCTGACAGAATTAGAGGAATTGTTTAAGGTTCAAGAAATTCCTTCTGTCTTGGCTCATAAAATTTTCTGGGGGACTGAGAAACCTCAGTGTACTCACACTAAAAACACTGACACATTCTGGAAAAGTTTCAGAGAGAGAGGAACCCCAAAGGGATCATCAGAAACAGCTGTCCTCTGAGCTTGAATCAGAAAACTGAGGAAAAGACCTGTATCTGTCCCTTCATCTTCCTGTCCAAATTCAGAATCTTGAATCTTTTCAGGAAAAGAGGTATTATTCTTTCTTTTACCATAAAGCAGTAAATAAGGATGAAAAGCCTGAAAAAAACCCTGAGCCAGACTCAGTGAAATACTTATGAGGAAATTTAAGGAGGAGTAGATACATGTATACTTTTCTGTTTCCTTTTGTTAGAAAAAAAATGGCAGCAGCAGCTTCCCCAGGGTTGAGCGCAGTATTCTGACAAAACAGAGATGCCTTCCCTGTTCTCTGTCCCAAGACCAACAAGGGTTGCTGTCCCTTGGCCGTTGAGGGGAACCCAACAGCTACAGAGGATGTGGCTAATCCTTGATCCGTAGTGGTTGTAGGTGCTATGCTAGAGAGATCCGGGGTAAAATGTGAGTGATCTGAGGTGCAACAAATGGATACAGCAGAGTCGCCCACCTCTGGCTGAGGCAAATTGCTAACTGCTGTGGTGGCAAAAGCCATTTGCTTAACTTTTACATTTTGTGGCTGGAAGTAGTAGTGACTATGGGACTAACTGTTTCTTCCATGGTCAAGCCAAAAATAATGCGTTCTATTCCTCTGTTGCAGTATTCTTTACATGAGGAAGTTGCCTGCCTCAGCGATCCAATGTCAACCAGTATACAAAAGACTTTTACTACTTAGAGGTGTGTGGTGTAGGTCAGTGTGTGAGATATACCTTTAAGAGGCTTTCCAGTGAGTCAGTAGTGCATATAAGTACTGAGCATGTGGAAGCAAGAGTGCCATTTTTGAGTGACTAGCCAGAGTGATACCATGCAAGTATGTAGTTATTTAGTTAGGTTAGATAAGTTTGTTTATGTTTAATGTTCCTGCTATCCATCCTGATGTATTTGTATACAGTAAACTACTTAAATGAACACACAAGCCTCAATGTCACTTTAATGCCCAAAAGAAAGACACTAAACTGGGCATAAATCCCTATGTCACAAGATGGATGACCAACTGGCTCACTGACAGAACCCACACAGTAAAAGTAGCTGACTCCAAATCCGACTTCAGACCAGTGACGAATGGAGTACCACAGAGTTCGGTCCTACGAGTGGAGTACCACAGAGTTCGGTCCTGAGTCCTCTCCTGTTCAGCATCTACTTCTCTGAAGTGCAGGCCAACACAGTGGGCCTTTGGCTAACAAAGTTTGCAGATGACTGCAAACTGGGAGCCATAATCACCTAATGATGTAGACTTTCTACAAAAGGGCCTCACAGAGACAGATGCTTGATGTCAAAGTTATGGCCTCAAGCTCATTGCCAAGAAGTGCATTGTCATCCCCTTTGGGAAAAACTCGGTACCTATGAACTACCACATAGGTGGTAGCTCACTAAACACTGAAAGTGTGATAGAGACCTTGGGACACAGGTGGACAGTAGTCTCTCCTTTGATAACCACATTGCCACAGTAGTCAGGAAATCCTTCTACGTGGCACACCTCATCACAAAAGGGTTCTCCTCTAGAAAAAAGGAGGTCATTGTTCGTCTCTGTACTCATCCCTCATCAGATCCATTATAGAGTACAATGCCTCATTTGGCTTGTATCTCACAGACACCTACAACAATTGGAAAGGCCACAGAAATAACTAACTGAGGATTACTGACCTAAAACAGATGCCATATGCAGACCGTCTCAAAAAACTCCAGCTCTACTCCATCACATGTTGCCTACTCAGAGGTGATTTCTGCCTAACATACAAAGCTATGTCAAACTCAGAGCTGTTGGACATGCTACACTTAAAGAAATCTCAGTCTCTCCAAACCACATGCTGCAGGGACCTAAACCTTGTCACCACAGTAAACAGAACATGGTGGAGGGATCGATGCCTGTCCCAGAGACTTCCCATACTCTGGAACAAACTACCCATTCATGTCAATCAAAGCTCCTCATTGGCCCTCTTTAAGAAAAACCTTGACGACTGGATAGGAAATAGAGAATTCACCCTGGGGATCACTTCTGTGGCACTGCTTGACAGAGAGGGACAGGAAAATAATTTTCTTGAGTGGCAAAAGCCAGGGAACCTTTTTGGCTAGGCTTGTATAGGCCCCAAGGCCAGTAGCCTAGTACCTACCTATGAACCTAAGAAGAGTGATAATGTGTCCTAATGGGATCCAGAGTTACAGCCATGAGGCAACAGGTTAAAGTTGGAGGAATATGAAGGAGTGGATCATTCCCTACTGCTCAAATGACTTGCAAAACAGATCAGAAACAAATTCCAGGTACTAAAACTGGCTTAAATGATTTCTTTTGCTACAAATATAAAACAAAGCACTCGGAACTCTCAAAACAAATTTCTTATCAAAGCATCTGAAACTGCGACATATTGATAAAAATATTTGAAATAATTATGAACACATTTGAAACAATATCCGATTCACATAAAATGTACAAAAAAGAGAAACGACCCTATCCTGTCTGATGTGAAAGCCCTTACCAATTAAAGTGTGTGTTTTTATACTTCTGCCTGGCTTCTTCACCACATTTTTGTAGTTGGACTCTTCCTTCGATGTACCTAGTCTACATACTTTCCTTAGATGGACTTTTCTTCTGAGGCACTCAGTTCTGACGGTGTGTGTGTACATCACTTTTATGGCCTACATCTGACAGCAGCCTACGTGTGATATACCACCCACCTCTAAGTAGTAAAAGTCTTTTGTATGCTGGCTGATGGGTCGTTGAGGCAGACAATTCCCTCATGTAAAGAATACTGCAACAGAGAAGAGGACAGCTATTGTCATGGTAAGAGTTTACACGACTAATCTATCATTCCTTGGAAAAACAGACGGCAAAAGACTGTAAGATTTACATGTCTTTAAAAATCACTTTTTCCACACAAAACACAGTAAATAAAGTAAAAAGTAAAATAAACAATTTATCTACAGGAAAACATGTTTTTTTAAATCTTTAAACAACTTTTAAACTGACAGGAAAAAGAGTAGTCTTGTTTAAAAGTACAATACAGTCTCATGATAGTCCATCAAAACACAAACTCCTAACTTTAAAATAACTTTCTTGAAGAGGAAAGCATTAATAATAAAACTAATCGATTCAAAGTTTTTTTTTCTCTGAAGGGAACATATCTGCCCAGCAGAGAAACGGCACACGCCAACTGTCGATCTTCAAAACCTGTATTGTCCAAACGGCGAAGTCCAGAACGCTACAATACGCCAATAACCTCACGAATAAATGATGTGTTCCATAAGACCACTGGCAAAAAAACTGGTAAAGGAGTCATAAAATCTGTTTTATTCCATAAAGTAAAGCGCTTTCACTCACTAAACCGTGAGCTTCCTCAGTACATTCAAATTGTAATTCCTACTAATTTAAATACATCTATTTGGCGCCAAATTCCCATTCAAATTCTTAAAGCTGTATGCTACTATCAAATACCTATCGTTTTTAAAAAAAAACTATTTTACCAACATAACAAAACAGTACATACACCAAAATAAAAATATAAAAATGTTATCAACAATAAATACTGTTTGTATGTAATAAAATTTACAACTTCCATCAATTCATAATCTCTAATAATTTGACTGATATATAGTCATTTAATCCTGGTGGTGACGTGGCATCCGTCAGTGTCTGCCAACAGGTCTCTTTGTATGCCAACATACTCTTAATGTTTCCACCCCTCGGATTGCTTGCTACAGTTTCTAATATAGCAAGCTTAAAATGATGGTTGTCTCCTTTGCTAATAATATGTTTAGCCAAAGCATTTTTATAGTCTTTATTCCTTATGCTATATAGGTGAGAATAAATTATTTTCCTGAAATTTTGCTCTATTTTACCTATATAGAATGAAGGACAGACCATGCATTTGGCTAAATAAACTAACATTTTCGTACTGCAACTTCCCCGTTTAAAAAATACTTTCGTCCTATTATAATTTTTTTAAATTATCTCTGTTTCGTCATTGATCAGGCTACATTGGTGGCATGTGCCACATTTGTTTGTATGTGTAGAATTTACTGTCTTCCTTCTTTTGTAACCTGTCTCTAACATCCTTTTCAAATTTTGACCCATCTTGTAAACAAATGTCGGTCTAGGACCTAATATCTCTGACATTTCTTCATTAGTTAATAATGTATGCCAATATTTGCTCATATCTTTAATCTGATTACTAAACGGACCGTATTCTATAATGCAAGCTCTACTAAATGGCTTAATATTTGTACTGCTGTTCTTAACATTGTCACTGTCCGGAACAATGTTGTATTTCATTCCTAGCAATGGCACATATTTCTTTCCCCATTGCTCTATCACATATGAGCTCACTTTCTTCATCATATCTTTATTATATCCTCTTTCACTAAATAATGACGTTATATATTGCACTTCATCTAACATATCTTGGTAATTTGAGGTCATCCTAACTGCCCTGATACATTGTCCCTTGTAAATGTTTCTCTTGGACTTCATTGGATGATTGCTGTCATAATCAATATACGAATTGGTAAAGGTCTCTTTTCTATATATATTCGACTTGAAAATATTGTCCTTTCTTGTAACCACTGTGTCCAAATAAGCCACCCCTGTTTTACTACTCGTAGAAGTAAACTTCAAGAAGTCACTACTTTGGTTCGAATATTCCAAAAAGTTATTAAAAGTACGCTGATCACCCTCCCATATGATATATATATCATCTAAAAATCGTGAGTAATATTTTATATTACCAAAAAACTCACTGTTAAATATGGTATTCTCCTCCCAGTCCAACATTACCATATTTGCATAGTTGGGGGCACATGCTGCCCCCATAGCTACACCCTTGGTTTGTTTGAGCATACTCTGTGTGTGTAGTAAAGATCTGAATGGCTTGGCACTCAGACTTGTATTTTAATCTGTTCAACTTAAGTTGCTTATAGTTTTGCGAACATGGAAAGTGCCCTGAAGTTTTGTAAGATGGCTGGCTGTTATATCCTTTGCAGGATATAATCCCATACAGCTAAGGCTACTACAGTGGTGATCAATATGATGAACATCAACAGTGTTGCATGACTTGTATGTACTAAATTCTGTTTACAGAATGACTGAAGCAAATTAATACACACTTTTTAAAGAAAAGAGGATGGAAAGTAAGATAAGTGTTTAAGGACCTCATGGAAAGAAATTTCTAAGGTGGATGCACACTGAGTAACAGCTTAATTTTATTTCTCCCATTGTGAAAACAGAAACTCAGAAAAGAGAGCCAATGAATTTGTCGTATTGGAGAAATTCCAGTTACTGGCTAGTAAGTGCACTGCCTGGATGGTAGTAAGGAAGAAATTTAGAGAACCTTAAAGAAAATCAAACACAGGAGGTGAGGAAAAGACACTGGCTTGGAAGAATCCTGCAACTGTTTCAGGAAAAAACAGTTCAAGCTCCAGCTTTTGTGTAAGACATGAATTCCAGTAATCTAGAGGAAAAAGATAAGTCAAGATCTGAAGTAGGCAGACTTCATTTGTCTGCAACCTGTGGGTATCGGATCCGACTTCGGATCCGAGCCGGCATTTCAAAAGCTTAGGATCCGAGCTCCTAGCTCCTCCCTCTACCCATAATCCCCTGCCAAGCCCTAACTGACCTAAGATTTCGTTTGCCGCGTTTCATGTAGCAACGGACTCCTCAAGCTCCTGGCAGTTAAATTGTTCAGATAAGTTTTTTGACAAAAAAACTAACATTTTACTCTTTATTTAGTTCGCGTGTGTGTGTGTTAGGCTTTCCTCTCTTTACTTTAATAATTTTTTTCTTCGGGTTTGCGTAGTTTTGTGTGTTTGTTAGCTGTGTGTGTTAGGCCTGTTAGGGCTTAGTATGGCAGAAGCCCATAAGGCAGTTTTTTCAAAATGTACCGAGTGTGGTCACAAGCTGTCCCCAGCTGATGGCCACACTCGGTGCGTTAAATGCTTGGGGGTTGAACACCTGTCTTCTGGTTGTACCATATGTGCAGGGTTCAACCCCCGAGCTTTAAGGGAACGGAGGTCGAAGCTTGTTCTGGCGGGACTTCTCCCTCCAGATGCGGCTTCGGCCTCTGCCCCTGCTAGCCAGCAGCCTTCTTTGGGTGCTGCGGTCTCCCCTCCCCCGGCAGGGACTCAGCCTCCCACCAAGAAGCCGGAGGAGAGGGAGACCACCAGGGAGAAAGAGAGACAGAAGGAGAGACACAAGGAGAGGCACCACAAACGGCGGGCCGAGACTTCAAGCTCGGCCCCTCCGTCTAAGCGGGCCTGTCTTGTGTCTTCTAGATCTCCTCCTCCCCGGCTCCATTCCCCTCGGTTCTCTTCCGGACCCGAGGAGGAGGAAACTAGCCCTTCAGTGAGGTCCCCGAGGCGGCTCTCTAGGTCCGCTTCTGTGGCCTCATCTAGATCCACGTTCTCAATGTCAGAAGCAGACATGGACCGGATGATGAGGCGTTTCATCCAGGCCCAGATGCAAATGGGAGTGCTCTTAGCCCCCCCCCAACCGGGAGGGGCTTCGACCCCATTTTTCACCCCCTTGGCTCCTTCACCAACCCGTCTCAGAGAGACCGGCTCTCCCTCAGCCTTCGACGTAGTGGAAAGGGCACTGTTGAGGACTACCGCACCCCCGGTCCCTGCCGCGGCTCCACCCCACACTCCCTTACAGCTGGGCCAGGCTCCCATCAGCCGGTCCCAGGGACAGCCCGCTTCGATGTCCCAAGTAGTTCCTTTGGAACATCTGGCAGCTGAAGAGGACTCCTCGGACACTCCCCCCCGAGGAAGTGCCTCGGAAGCGTAAGTGTAAAAGGAGACACGTGGACTCCCCTGAGTCCATTACCGAAGACAGACTTGGATGAAGGAGAGGGCTCCCCAAGGTCACCCCCGGAGGATGTCTCCTTTGGAGACATTATGGAGATGCTTAGAATCAGGGGGGGGGGGTGGTCTGCCCCCAAGGCCTCCTCAGACGAGTCTGTGTTCTTGGAGGCATTCGAGGCGGGCCCATCTACCTCTTGGGTGTCCCCTCCTGCCGATCCTCTGGTGGACCTTATTTCCACCAGAGCATGGAAGGATCCGGACACTGTTGAGCCTGTCCCCAAGCGCCCGGATCGAATCCTGAGCCCACCGGTGGACCGCACTCATTGGAGCCAAAGGCCCCCCAGTAGATGCAATGATGATGGCCGCAGCCACAAAGAGGGAATTAGCCCAGGAAAGTCCCTCTATGCATCCTCCAAGCAAGGAGTCCAGCTCGATGGATCGCATTGGGAAGCGAGTTTTTAGTTCAGCAACCTTCTCTTTGAGAGCGCTGAACTACATGGCACATGTCATCAGGATGCAACGGAACCTGATTAAAGAGTACGCGGCATCTCCCCCAGAGTCCATGTCGGCGGAGGACAAGCACGTGTACTCCACCCGTATGGCCACTCTCAGATCAGTTTCTAATACTTCTATGCAGCTACTTTCTCATGCAACTGAGGGAGCCGCTAGAGCTAGTGGAGCGGGCCTCGTCATGAGGAGTCAGGCCTGGCTCCATCACTGTGATTTTGCAGAGCCTTTCAAAGCGACCTTCGCAAATGCCCCCTTTGATGGTTCTGCCCTATTTGGCAAAACTGTTCGCGAAATGTTAGTCCAGAGCGAGAAGGACGGGAAGACGCTGTCTGCCGTCGGAGTCCGCTTCTCAGCTCCCCAGAGGTCCTTCTCGAAGAACCAAAAGGGACAGAAGAAGATGTGGTTCCTGAAGTCGCAGCAACCCCAACCTGCTCCGGACAACCAGTCCTTCCGTGGCAGAGGAGGACAGGGAGGTCGCCGCCCTAGAGGCAGACGGGCTCCTAGGAACGTTGGGTCCAGAGAACCTTTCTCTGACAGACCCACGCAACAGCCCTGAAGGGTTGCCCGACTGTCCATCTTTGGAGGCAGTCGGGGGGCATTTTTCGAAGCACCTGACATCTTGGGAGTCAATCACATCAGATCGTTGGGTGCTTCGTGTGATATCCAGAGGTTATGCCATTCCCCTGAGCAAAATCCCCAGATCCCGAAGCCTCCCCGATGTACCACCCGACCAAAGGGAGGCAGCAGCTGTCGAAATCGAGCAGCTGTTAGAAAAAAGAGCCATCCAGCGCGTCCCCCGAGATCAGACCGGATCAGGGTTTTACTCCAGGTTCTTTTTGGTGCCAAAGAAAACGGGGGACTTAAGACCGATCTTAGACCTTTCCCTGCTGAACCTGTCTGTAACCAAGCAAAAATTCCGGATGGTCACTCTACAATCTATTTTCCCCCTTTTGCGGGAAAACGATTGGATGTGCTCTATCGACCTCAAGGACGCGTACTACCACATTCAGATGGACAGACGGTCCAGGAGGTTCCTTCGCTTCCGGCTGGGAGCCAGCCACTACCAGTTCAGGGTCCTTCCCTTTGGTCTCACCTCTGCCCCCAGGGTGTTCACCAAGGTACTAGCAGTGGTAGCGGCCCACCTGAGACTCCAGGGAATACAGGTCTTTCCATACCTGGACGACTGGCTCCTCACAGCATCATCAAGGCATCTACTGTGCTCAGCCAGGAACTATTTCCTCCTTCTAGCCCCGCGGCTGGGCATCACCATAAACATGGAAAAATCCTTACTGCATCCCATGCAACTTATAGATTTCATAGGAGGAAGGTTGGACACAAAATCAATGCGGGCCTTCCTCACTCCAGATCGACTGTCCAGCCTGAGGTGTCATATCACAGCCGTCCTGCAACCGTTTCCGATGGCGGCTTCGGTCCTGAGGGCCCTGGGTTCAATGGCAGCAGCTATTCCACTTCTCCATGCTCGCTTACACATGCGGGTCCTTCAATGGACCCTACAGGTCCAGTGGTCTCCGCTGTACTCTTCTCTCAACAAGCCCGATAGCTATCAGCAAAGCATGCAGGGACTCCCTGTTTTGGTGGCTTCATTCGGCGGAACTCCTAACAGGGAGACCCTTTTGTGCAACCTTCCCCCTAGCCACTGTGACCACGGACGCTTCTCGCCTCGGGTGGGGGGGGCATTCTGCGGGCAAGATTGTCCAAGGCACGTGGAACAGTTCAGAGACCTCGTTGCATATAAATGTCCTGGAGATGAGGGCGGTGCTCTTAGCGTTGCAAGCACTTCACAGCCTTCTCCCTGCGGGGACTATTGCGATTCAGACAGACAACATGTCTGTAGTCTGGTACATCAACAAGCAGGGGGGAACCAGGTCCTATCCCCATTGTCGAGAGGCCATGAGAGTCTGGGAATGGGCAATCTCCACCAAACGCTTTCTTGTAGCAATGCACATTCCGGGAAGGTCCAACATCCTTGCGGACAAACTCAGTCGCACCATTTTTTCTCCTCACGAATGGTCTCTCAATCCTCTAGTAGCGAAGAAGATTTTTGCCGTCTGGGGGCAACCCTGTTGCGATCTTTTTGCTTCTCACTCAAACGCCAAATGCGACAGTTTCTTCGCTCTGCTTCCCCCACCTGGGGAACCCCCGAGAGACGCACTGGTGCATGCTTGGCCTCCCAGTCTCCTTTATGCTTATCCTCCACTACCTCTAATGCAGAGGCTATTGCAGAAAGCCAACAGTTTGGGGAGCAGAATGATTCTCATTGCCCCGTTCTGGCCTCGTCAACCTTGGTTCCCTTATGTATGGTCTCACAAAGTGAATCCGCCTTGGATTCTAGATCCTATCCCGGATCTCATTTCCCATCCTCAAGGGCTCCCGATTCCGAATCTACACACCTTGAGATTGGCAGCCTGGCTGCTCCACTTCCATCCTTGATTAGGACTCCTGGTATCTCGTCACCAGTCAAGGCCATTTTAGTGGCGGCTCATAAACCTTCCACTAGGAAGGTTTACCGGAGCAAATGGAAAAGGTTTTCTATTTGGGTGATTCAGAACAATATTGATCCTTTTTCTGCACCTATGTCTGCGGTACTGGACTTCTTAACAGACCTCTTTCATCAGGGGGCCAGTTCTTCCACCGTAAAGGTACAAATGGCAGCGATTTCCCATTATCATGTGGGTCATGAGTCAGCTCCCCTCATGACTGCAAAACTTTGCAAGACCTTTCTTAAAGGAGTTTTTCTGTTGAGGCCCCCGGTCAAAGAAGCTGTGCCACCTTGGGACCTATCTTTAGTCCTACAGGCCCTTACTGCTCCTCCCTTTGAGCCTGCAGCTTCTGTAGATCTAAAGTATCTTTCCTGGAAGACTGCCTTCTTGGTAGCCATCACCTCAGCCAGAAGAGTGTCGGAACTCCAGGCTCTATGCGTCAAACCGCCTTACCTCTTCCTCAGGACCAATCCTTCTTTTCTTCCAAAAGTTTCTTCGGAATCTAATATTAACCAATCAATCAACTTACCTGTTTTTTTTTCCCCAACTATAAAAACAAAGGAGAATATAAGCTGCATTCTTTAGATGTTCACAGACAATTGCGCTTCTACATTCACAGAATGGCTGGTCATAGACAATCAGATCAACTGTTCGTCTCCTTTGCTAAATTTGCTATGGGCAAAGCAGTCTCCAAAGTCACACTGTCGAGATGGCTTGCTAATTGTATTTTGCAGGCTTATGACACCTCAGGTAGGCCTGCTCCTCAAAGGATTACAGCTCACTCTACTAGGGCAGTTTCCACTTCAGCCGCTTTTAAGTCCCGAGTGCCATTGGATGATATTTGTGCAGCAGCCACTTGGGCCTCGTCTCATACCTTCATTTCTCATTATAAGGTGGATGTTGTTTCCAGAGGGAGAGCATCCTTTGGCTCTGCGGTGCTCCGGAACATCCTTCCATGATGGCCGCCCAAGATTTAGGTAGCTGGGGACTCTGTCCCACAGGTTGCAGACAAATGAAGTCTGCCTACTTCAGATTTAGAAGTTATGTACTCACCATAACGTTCCATCTGAGTAGGTGACTTCATTTGATGCAACTCATCCCTCCATCCCCCTGACCTATATAGAGTAAGAGTTTATTCCTGTGTTCAGGTATTTTTATACTAGTATTCACTAGGCAAACTCAATCTGAGGTCAGTTAGGGCTTGGCAGGGGATTATGGGTAGAGGGAGGAGCTAGGAGCTCGGATCCTAAGCTTTTGAAATGCCGGCTCGGATCCGAAGTCGGATCGGATACCCACAGGTTGCATCCAAATTAAGTCACCTACTCAGATGGAACATTATGGTGAGTACATAACTTCTAATTTGCTCAAAGATGATTAAAGTAAATGAAGCACGGAAAGTGTATATAACAAACAGAAGTCTGGAAAAAAATAGAAGAAGCTTTAAACAGATATTCAGATGTGCTGATGAAACATCAACAATCAGAGATTGGAGTGAAGAAAAGGCTGGCTGAGTATGAGATTGCTCAAGAGGAGGGTGTTCTAAAAATGGGAGAATTAGGAGACAGAGCATGTAGGGAAAACCTGATATTTTCTGCTGTACCAGAGAAACTGGAAGGAACAGAGTATATTAATTTTATGAAAGCACAAATACACAACTGGGCTAGTATTCCACAAAATGAATTGTTAATTGAAGTGGCACATTGTGTGTGTTTCAAACCTGGCCATGAGAAAGCAGCCAAATCCAGAAAGAGCGGATTCTGACAAAACTGTGTCAAAAGGGCAAAGTACTAGAAGTTGGAGACAGTAGAGTGTTTGTGTAAAACAAAAAATGATTACTCGCTGTACACCAGGCAAAATAGGAGCAAATTTATTCCAGCAATCAAGGAATGTCGAGAGGCAGGTGTTAGATTCAAGTTGCTGCATTCTTGCATCCAGCTATCTTCAGAATATTTTTCCAGGAGGATTTTGATGCAGAACATAATGAGGAAATACAAAAGTTTGTGCAACAAAAAGTGTACTATTAAAAAGAAGGGGGAACTCTGCTTTTTATTCTTCTGATAATAAAGCTCATAGAGAGACTATGCCAGTGAAACTTTCTAGTGTTCCAAGGAAAAATACTTGAGAGATGCAGAAAAGCACAGGAATTGACTAGAAGAACTGGGAGTATATTGGAACTGAACCAGAAACTGGAGTTGGTAGATAGAAAGCAACAGGAAGAAAACCAGCAGCTCAGAAATTAATGAATAAATATTGGATTACAAAGCATCAATCACATTTAAGAAATATGTCTGAATAAGAAAAAAATGACTTTTTTTTTACTTTGTTGCAATTGTAGGGGACTCCAAAGCATTTGCTGTACTTCATGTCATTAATGTTTGGAAGACCATTAAAATATATGGAAGGGGGAAAGAGATAACTGTAAGTAAAACATTTTTATTCTTAACAGTATTATGAAACATTTTATGGCATAAACTGCACCATTGTGTATGGTATAGTATGTTCAGTTATGTTTGTGTGTTGTAAGGCTACTAAAGTAAACAGGTGCCCATTTTTTTCTTTTTTTTCTTTTTAAGAAATGTAGGCATTACAATGAAAAAAAAAAAAGAGGAGAAAGCCTGGACAAAACCATGTCTAAGATAATTAGCTGTAATCTTAGGTTGTTGGGGATGGGGTAGAAAGGCGTACAGGTCATGATATAAGTAAAGTTAATGTGGTCTTTCTTACTTTTACATGGGGAAATGACTGGGTTAAGGCCTATGACTTGATCTGATACGTTTTAAGTAGAAGTAAGTAAATAAGAGAAGACTAAATGTAATAAAGTTTCCTTTTAGCAAATAGATGTTCACAATGTAACATGAGAAACTTGTAGCTGAAGGCAACTGTATATCTCGTTCTTGTGTTTCTAGGAAGATAAGCTGAGGGGGCAGTGCTTTATTAAGGCAAAATGTTAATGCATTCTGAAAGCATTCAAGTTGTTTTCTACATCTGAGAGAAAAATTAGAATAAGACAAAAACAGATCGTACTTGGTTTAAGTAGAAGCAAAGGCCATGCCATGTGTCACAGCATGCATAACCTTAATGATAGGTCAGTTAAAACCTGGAAATGTAGCTGTCAATCTGGGACAGTTGTTCTATTAGGATGGTTAAACTTCATTATTTGAAGATGTACATAGTTACATAGTATTTGTATTCAGTTAGTAGATAAAGAAAGGGGGTATTCTGTGGGTGTGTTTTTTTTTTTTTGTTCAAGAGTTTTCATTAAAACAAAAAAAATCCTGTAGATGCGACACAGGTTCAAATGAACATGACAAGAAACAACTGTATAAAAGTTCAACCTACCAAACAGTGCATGTATGTAACACAAAAGATGAAAATAGAGATTTGTTTTGAAAAAAAGTTGTTGTACATAACAGATTGCAACAATAACTTTTTATCATAATGGCAGCACTTTCCATGTTCTCTTGGAACATAAATGGTATCTCAGGTGTATACAAAAAAAGATAGAGTAATGAACTATATAAATAAATGCAGAATGTAAATAGCTATGCCGCAGGAGATGCATGTGAACTGATCATGTGAATTTGATATAGAAAGGATTTCAGGATGCTCATTCAGCAGAATATTTTGGACAAAGAAAAGGGAAGTACTTAAATGATTTGATAGAGGAGCTCCAGTAGTAATGGAAGACGAAGAAAAAGGTAATGGTAGATTTGTGGTAGTAAGGGGCTACTGGCAAGGGAGGAGGATTATGCTGGCATATATTTACATTCCGCCTAAAACTGCTACAGTGGAGCTTAAGAAAATTCTGGGATAAATAATCAGCTTTCAGCAGGGAATATTTTAAGTGGGGACTGGAATTTGATTTGCAACAGTGATGATGTCTGGGGGTATAGAAGGGAAAATATAGCAAAGGAGGGTAGATTTTTAAAGAAATTTCTGAACATATTTGGTATGGAAGATGTGAATTCAGTAGTAGGAACTTGAGAATTTATGTATTGTTCCTTAAGGTACAGCAACTAGGTTAGTCTAGACAGAAATTACGTCACACATCAACATGTGCATTTAAATTAAAGTTTTCGTGTGCATCCAATAACTATTTCATATCACACACCAATAATAACTAAGATAAAAATACAAGGTAATGAAGTGAAAAATGAGACACTGGCGCTTCCCTGTCTTGTCTGTTAAAAAGAGAGAACTTTCAGCAATGGGTAGTGGAAATTATTCTGGAGTTATTCTGTAGAAATAAAAGAAAAAAGAGATGGCTAAGAAGTAACAAAAATTATTTAGAGGAACTGACAAAGGCTAAAGTATTGCAGAACAAGGTGAGGCAGAACTACAGAGTGCTAAAGAGAAAATAAGGGACTACCTGGGTAATATGCATGAATTCAGAAGATTGCTGTTAAGCAAATGTTTTTTTTTTTGTCAATTAAACTTTTTATAATCAGAAGAACCTTTATTAAGTTATCATTTATAACATAGGCAATCATACATAAAATGAAAACAAACAATATTGACATAGTCCCAGCTGCAAGTATTTTACATCAGACTGCGTCGAAGCAATTTTAGTTGAAAACATTATACATCACCTATAATCTGCCCAATCATTCAGTCAAACGTATTTCATAGCTAATTCAAATCCTACCTTCTTTTAAACCTCATTCCTCCCATGTATGTATTGCTCCCACAGTTCCCATTTTTCCTAGGTAATTTGCTCCTACCCTTTTCTAAAGGTCCAGTTCTAGTTGTTTTATCTTTGTTATTATATTCACTACTTCTAGTACAGTTGGTTTAGATTTTGATTTCCATTTTCTAGCAATTGCTTTTTGGTAATTAGACTCAGTAAGGCCTTACTATGTCTACACAATTCCAATTCTGTACCATAGCACAGAAAAATGATTTCCCTAGTTACAGCAATTCGCTCACCTAGCGTCTCTGATAGAGTAGTCTGCAGGGAGTCTTTAAAGTCTGCCAACTCATTGTAATCCTAGGAAATGCATTCCCAATTACCTCCTGTGTCCTTATCACATCTCCAGCATTTCTCTGGAGTCTATTAGGTTATTAAAAATATTTATGTAAGCATTTCCAGGCAGAAATCCTAAATCTTCTAGATTTTATTGCATATTTGGAAGACAAACTTATATCTCCCCATTGTTTCTTTGTATATTGCTTATCCAGTCAGTCTTCCCCAGTCCTTTCTACTCTGACTGTTTCTTATGGTTATCATGCAATATTTTGTATGCTGTACTAATTATTCCTTCTTCAACAACAGCTTCTGTTCTAGATTCTACTAAAACCTCTACCAATGCTGGTCTTTTCTTTAGGATCCTTCTATTTCATTCTCTTTGCCTATACTCTAATATCAATCCTTGATAGGGAAGGCAGTCTATAGCATGCAGTCCAAATAAATTCATGGCATCTTTCCATTCTGTTACCTTTCCTTTCTGGTTATTTTGCCCATGCCAGTTTTCTCAAGTAAATCTGAGCCCCTTCTTGCCTATTGTCTGTATCTCTAGTTGCAGTCATCCCTATTGGCAGAATCTCCTTTCTCCATTCCCATGTTCGCGTAGCTCTTAGAATACTTTATGAATATAATATTCTGTATAATTATTGTTATTCTCCTTAAAGGTCTGCGTAGTCTTTTTATTTCTTGAACTCCCACCCATTTCGTCAGCATCCCTTTCCATGTTGAATTATAGGTTTCTGCTTGTGCTATGTATGGAGCCTTAACTGTGTAGCTGTGAAATACCCCTGTTTTGTTGGAAGAATCATCTTATCCCACTTGACTCTTGCCATCTTCCCCTCCCAGATAAAATCATTCAGCTCTTTATTAATTGCTATCCACTACTTCTCCTCTGGTTGATTAAAATATGCCTGACCTCTGCATAAGACTAAAGGGGCTAAAAACATTTTAACTTCTTGTATCTTCCTATCCATATCCATATAAATGAGCTTCCAATTTCTATTTTTTTGTATTATCTTTTTAGCATCTTCCCACATATCCTTAGATGCGACACCAGAATCATTTTAATCCATGCTGCTAAAAACTTCATTTTATCATGTCCCTATAAATGGGGATGTTGCTGAACCAATTTGTGTGAGTACATAATTTACCACTATTGCCTTTGTTTTAGCTTCATTAATTTTGTATACTGAAAAGATATGAAACTGTCTCAAAATGTTCCACAACACTATAATGTCCTTTTCTGATTTTAGCTAGTATAAAATAATATAATCTGCAAATAGAGCCAGCTTTTATAGCTTGATATATGAGGTATCAGAAGCGAAAATTAAAGTGGGTGGGTTCCTCTCTGATAATTTCTGTCTGAACAATGGAACCAGGTAAATGTGTTCTCTTTCCCCTTTGTTATATGCATTATATTTAGAACCATTGGCAAAGAAAATAAAGGGACTCCTAAATTCAACCAGAAAAGGATATCTCAGTGTTGTGGAACATTCTGAGAGTTTCAAGTCTTTTTGGGATATAACATTAATGAATACAAATCAAAGGCTATAGCTGTAAAGTATGTTCCCACACATGAATTGGTTCAGCAATGCTCATATTTATGGGAACATGATAAAATGAAGTACTTAGGAGTATGGATTAGAAAGGATTCTGTTATGGCAGCTAAGTATATGTAGGAAGAGACTAAAAAGATAACAGAAAAACTGAGGAACTGAATGTTCTTGTTTATGAGTATGGATTGGGACCACTGTTGTTTGGGATATACTTTTCTGAGGTGCAGACCAAAACCAGTTCGCTATGGCTGACCAAGTTTGCAGATGACTGCAAGCTGCGCACTGGCATCAATTCCCCTAGTGATGTGGACATCCTCCAAGAGGGTCTCACCCAAACAAATGACTGGTGCCAAAAACATGGCTTCAAACTGAATGCCAAAAAAAACATCATCATCCCCTTTGGGGAGAGTGACGTCCCCACAGATTATCACATTAATAACAAGGTCCTAAGCATGCAATCAGTCATGAGGGACTTTGGCACCCAGGCTGATAGCAAACTGAATTTTGACCACCAAATTGCCTCCATTGTACGAAAGCTTTCTACATGGCCCACCTCATTAGTAAGGGTATCTCATCCAGAAATTAGGTGGTCATAACATCCGTGTATTCTTCCCTTATAAGACCCATTATTGAGTACAGTGCCCCTTTTGGTATGTAACTCACAAAGCACATGCAGCAGCTGGAGAGACCACAGAGGTTCCTCACCAGGAGAACCCAGGGTCTCAAATATCTACCCTACAAAGATGGGCTAAATGCCCTGTCCCTTTATTCAGTCTCATGCAGACTCCTCAGAGGTGACCTCTGCCTGGCACACAATGCAATGTCAGACCCCGCCTTGATGGACTGCTGCATATCTGCAAGTCAAGCTGGATTCAAGTAACCCACACGGGCGACCTCAACCAGATTTGTGGCATCAATAGGACTTGTTGGCAGGACAGATTTGTGTCCCAGAGACTCCCCTCTTCTGTGGAATAGACTCTCTAGCCACATCAAGCAGAGTACCTCATTATCCCTTTTTAAGCGCAACCTGGATAACTGGATGGGGAACAGAAAATGCATCCCTAGGATTCCACCTGTGTCCCTGCTGGACAGGGGCATTGGGTGCTGATTTGTGGGAACATGGGCTAAATGCTTGGCTAGGTTTGTAAGGGCCTCAGGGCCAATAGCCTAGTAACTTCCTATGAATGATGCAAGCAGTAAAAATGTTTTAGTCCCTTTAGTTTTATACACAGGTCAGGCATATTTATATCATCCAGAGGAGATATGGATAGCAATTAATAAAGAGTTGGAGGATTTTATCTGGGAGGGGAAATGCACAAGAGTCAAGTAGGATAAACTGATCCTTCCAATAGAACAAGGTGGCTTGAGATCAACTGATTTAAAAGGATATTTTAGAGCTACACAGTTCATAGGTTCATACTAGGCTATCTGCCCTGAGGCAATTATAAGCCTAGCCCGATTCTGTATGGCTTACGCCACCCCTTGATTTGAGTATACTGTGCCCTTTTTAAGGTTTAGTTTACTGTGCCTCTGTCTAATAGTGACATGGGAGTAATCCCTGGGACAAACCTACGATCTCCCATCCACCTATCGAGATTCTTCTTGAAGAGATTCGGTGAGGTGCTCTGCCTCACATGAACTGGAATTCTGTTCCAGAGCGAAGGGAGCCTCTGGGTTATGAACCTGTCCCTCCAGCAAGTTCTATTTATTTCTGTGCTGAGGTTCAAGTCCCTCGAGCGTGTGGCTCTAAGGGATTTAGATTTACTGAGGTGGAGCATGTCCATTAATTCTGGATTTGACATAGCTTTGTATGTCAGGCATAGATCGCCTCAAAGTAGGCGGTATGCAACTGAGTAGAGCTGGAGTTTTTTTAACTGAGCAGCATATGGCATCTGTTTGAGACCCTTGATCCTCTTGGTGAGATACTTTTGGGGTCTTTCTAATTGCTGCAGGTGTCTGGTAAGGTACATCCCAAAAGGGGCATTGTATTCCATGATGGGCCTGATGAGGGATGAATAAAGGGGCACGATTACCTCTCTTGATCTAGATGTGAAACCCTTCGTGATGAGGTGGGCTATGTAGAAGGTCTTTCTAACCACTTTGGCAATGTGGTTTTCAAAGGAGAGATTGCTATCAACTTGGGTCCCCAGGTCCCTAATAACTTTCTCTGTACTTAATGGGTTTCCGCCTATGTGGTAATTTGTGGGCACATTGTTTTTGCCAAAGGGTATGACTATACTTTATTTGGCATTTAGCTGTAAACCATGGCGCTGGCACTAGTTATCTGTCTCTGTGAGACCTTTTTGAAGGATGTTTGTGTCAGCTGGAGAGTTGATTATGGCGCCCAGTTTGCAGTCGTCTGCGAACTTGGTGAGCCATAGTCCTCCCACGTTTGCCTGTACCTCGGAAAAGTATATACCGAACAAGAGTGGTCCCAGGACAGAACCCTGTGGGTTGCCACTTGTGACTG
Organism: Protopterus annectens; assembly: GCF_019279795.1. Classification (NCBI taxonomy): domain Eukaryota; kingdom Metazoa; phylum Chordata; order Ceratodontiformes; family Protopteridae; genus Protopterus; species Protopterus annectens. The sequence goes on from NC_056751.1 coordinate 139,395,894, forward strand.
GTTTCGAGTCTGACATGGCTCCAGCCACTCTCACTCTGTGGGTTCTGTCTTTGAGCCAGTTTGCGACCCATCTTGTGACATATGGGTTTATATTTAAGCTGGATAGCTTATCTATGATGCCCGAGTGGGGTATTGTGTCAAATGCCTTTGCAAGGCCCAGATAGGCTGTGTGGACTACCTTTCCTTCATCTATGGCTTTGGTGACTTTCAAAGAAGTCAACCAGGTTCAAAAGGCAGGATCTGCCCTTGACAAAGCCGAACTGGGTTGGATCTAGTGTCTGTAGGTCCCCAATGTCTTTGTTTATGAGCTCCATGATGATCCTCTCCATAGCCTTGCAGACTAAGCTAGTCAGGCTTATGGGGCGATAGTTTCCAGGGTCCGTAGAGGCTCCACCTTTGTGGAGTGGGACCACTGTTGCTGTACGCCATTCTGTGGGCACATATCCTGTAGTGAGGCTGAGATTGTATAGCTGTTTTATTTGAGGGATTAGTTCCTCTTGGAGTTCATGTAGGACGCAACCTGGGACGCCATCTGGTCCCATGGAAGCAGTGTTTTTTGCTTTGGAAGGGCAGCCTTCACCTGAGCATCAGAGATGTTTGGGAGGCAGCCCTCTGCTGGGATAGATACTTGCTCTTTTGGGGGAGGGGAGAAGTTTGCACTGAACATGTCTGCCAGGATATTGGCGATGTCTGTGGATTCAGTGTATTTTTTGTCATTTAGAATCAACTCAGAACAAGTCTGGGAGTTGCATCCCAGGCTTCTAACATAACTGAAAAAAGCCTTATGATTGTCTTTGGTGTCCTGTGCAATTTTTCTCTCGAAGCTGGCCTTGGAGGATTTTATGAGGGATCATAATTTTTTGCTAGTACTAATCAGAGATGCCTTCCCTATTAGGGATTTTGCTCTATCATGTAGTAGCTTCCTCCTTGTGTTGTACAGTTTATTTATATCAGGGGTCCACCAGACTGGACGCCTGCCTTTGGATGATTGGGTCTTGGTTTTGTTTGGGATAGCATGATCCATGCATTCCTGGAGATGTCCGTAGAATGCGTTTATATAGGATTCTGCAGTTTGGGTCGTAGTTTCCACTGGCCCTGGGGCCTTGAAGGATTCCACTTCAGTTTTGAGAAGTGAGAAGTTCACTTTTGAGAAGTTTTTCGCTGTGGTTTTCTGGGCTTGGGGTGGGGTCGGGATGTGGACATCCAGTGAAATTAATTTATGGTCTGATCTTACCAATGAGGGATATACTGGTGTGGAGCATAGAGTCCCCATGTTGGTAATGATCAGGTCTAGTATGTTGTCCCCTCTTGTGGGAGTGGTGACTAGTTGTTCCATAGCATTTGAGTTTATAATTTCCAGGAACCTTTGGGCTAAGGTGCTGGGGCTTGAGTAGTGCTCCCAGTCAATGTTTGGGTAGTTGAAGTCACCCAATATAATGGTGTTCGGAGAGATCTTCATGTTCTCCAATGTTTTCAGGAAAGCCGAGTGGGATTCCTGACTTTGAGAGGGTGGTCTGTAGGATGCTATAAACTGAAAAGCAGTCTTGCCCATAGTTAGTTGCACATGGATGGTCTCTGATACTTCTTGCAATGCCACTAACCTGGAGGTGTGGATATCCTTGATAAATATGGAAACTCCCCCTCCTTTTGTGGTTCGGTCCGGGTTTTGGGGCCGAAAAGCATGATATGAGGTATAGCCTGGTAGTGCTGGGGTGCTCTCTGGAGCCTTGAACCAGGTTTCTGTCACTGCACAGATATCGATGTTCTCCATACTGAGGACAGCTTTGAGTGCGTGCATCTTGAGGTTAAGACTTCTGGCATTTAGCAGCATTACCCTTAGTTTCTTGTTCCTTGTGCTGTCTATGGGGTTGGGTTTGACCTTTGAGCCTTGCCTAAAAAAGGCACTATGGGGGTGGCAAGAGCCTTTGCCAATATCCAAAAGCCCAGTGGTGACAGGTGCAAGCCGTCCCTAGTGAAGCAACGTGGCTTGTCGAGCATGTCATCCCAGGCTGACAGACACTGGATCCCCTTTGAATGACACCAAACTTTTAGCCAATTGTTAAAATCGATCATTTTGTCTTTGTACTGTGGCATCATTCTAGGTGAGGGTAAGATGCTGCTCAAGGTCAGGGTTATACCAGCCTGGGCTACATGATCAGAGAGCTCCTCTATGTCTCTTTTCATGTAGTCCAGGGAGGTACGTCTCAGATCATTCACACCAGCATGTACAATGACTGAGTCATATTTGCATTTGCTTTGGAGTGACCTGAGTGCTTGCGTTATGTGGCGGATCCTAGCACCCGACAGACAGCTCACTGTGACCTTCTCTTTATTCAGCCCGGTGAGCGGGACGTCAGTGTGTCTGACAATAGTCACCTATTACAAGAGTATCAGGTGTGTTATTCAGCCTTAAGGGCTGTGGCTGCTTGGCACACTGACTTTGTGGGCTATGTGTTGTGCGTGTTTTGTTTTGAGGTAGCGTTTGCTTGGATGTCTGCTTTGGAGGTCTCTGTTGTTTAGGTAGAGTTTTATTTAGAGCCTCCGAGTATGTTTTTGTGTATTTATTTGTTTGGTTCACTGATGTGGTGGGACTATGTGATACTGGAACTGTGTTGTGTGAGGTTACCTTCTCCTCCTGACTGGTTACACCAGTTTTGAGATGAGAGAGCTCAGCCTCCAGTTTGGCTAAATAGTTGCATCTCTCACATATATTTGAACCTGTTTGGAGGAGGAGAGGGTTGTCCGTGTACATGAGACAGTTGTAATATTGCCTCAAAATTCCCAGATTCACCAGCTGGACTGGAGAGGAAACCAATGACTGACCTTTGGACATGCTAGAGTAATATAGGGAAACTGAATTTAAGACGGACCAATAGGGGACAGGGTAATCGTAGAGAGTATAAGAGTAAGTCGTGCTTATGGTTTAATAGTGCTAACTTGTAGGATTACTTAATTGGACTAATGAAGGGCCTTAGAATGAGAATATGGTGTTTAAATTGAGAGATAGAGCAGTTCTAAGAGAAAAAGTGAAGAGTAGACTTTGTGGAGCCAGGAATAGTTTAAACCCAATTAGGCGGCGCTGCCCGCTGTTGCGCTATGCACAAAAACGTGCAAAACCATGCAAAAGAGGGTTTTAAGAGAGGAAGATGAAGGAGTTTGGAATTGACCCAAAATGGCCAATAAAACTACAGTTTCAAGTCAGTAACCACTCCCACAGGGGCAGGCAGGCTGCTCAATGTTTTTCACTGCCACTGATCAACAGAGAGACTTCCCTTTAGCCCAAGCAAAAAATGGCCTCACAGAAACTTACAACAGTTCAAGAACAGCAAGCTTGTAACTGAACTTTTTTAAATCTCAGAAAAGTGGGAAAAAAGCAAGATTTTTTTTTTTTTTTTTTCCAGAGATAGCAGGGGTTCACAAGTATTAACAAGTTATAACAGTGCAGTAAATGACCCCACACAAGAGTGCTAGGCCAAAGACAGATACAATGCAAGTTTTGAGAAAAAAACGATTTTAAAAATAAGTGCAAACAGGAAATTCAGTAAACAGCTTTAGGTTGTGCTCTAAATACAGTTACTAATGCAGAAATCAAGTTTAACAAGCCAGAAAATGCTCAAAATAGGCGGCTATGCAGAAAAACTTAGCAAATAAACAGAGGAAAAATACTTAAAATCTCAAAAGTGGCTCCTTTCTTCTCTCAGCGTTTTCTCCTCTTGGGTGGGTGCTTCACCAACAGCCAACAAGCCTGAAAAGACGCCAAAACCACGAGGCAACCAGGTTTTAAGAGAGGAAGATGAAGGAGTTTAAGAGAGGAAGATGAAGGAGTTAAGGCTCCTAAACATAGCACAACAGAAGGATGTAATTCAAAGTGAAATGGGGGAAGGTCAAGAAGTAAGGAGAGACTGGGATTTTGGATGCAGATCCTTAATTAAGGAGAATAACAATAGCCAGAACTGTGGTGGTAGTGCTGCCATAGCGTTGTCGCCTCACAGTAAGGCGCTGTCTGGTTCGATTCTCAGCTAGAGCATCTTCTGCATGGAGACATGCGTGAATGGGCGTACCTTCATTGAAGGTTGTGCATCAGGGCTGGTAACTTGGCATGTAAAAAATCTACTGCCAGTCATTAGTGGACTGGAATTCTGCTGTGGCGACCCCTAACCGGGAAAAGCCGGAAGACACAACAATAGCCATACCAAATATTATATTCCTAAAGTAGCAGAAAGTATTCCAAGAACTAAGCCAACATGGGATTGGCGACTAGATTCTGCCAATAGGGATGATTGTAATTAGGGGTACAGAGAATAGGCAGGACAGGGCATAAATCTACTGGAGAAAACTGGCAAAGAAACTAAGGTAGTGGTAGAAAATAATTAGAGATGAAAGGTAATATAATTGAAAGAGACAAGAATACATTTGGACTACAGGCTAAAAGACAGTCTTCTCTATCGAGGATTGATCTCAGAATATAGACAAATAGAAAGGGACAGGGGAATCCTACGTAAAAGACCAGCACTGGTAGAATGTTTAGTTGAATCTAGAACAGAAGCTGCTGTTAAAAAAGGGATAATTCATAGTTATATAAATTATTGCATGATAACTATAGACAAGGATAGATGGAACCACATAAATATAATAGAAATCAATCAGAGGAGTTTAAAAAAGATTGGGAAAAAAGATTGGATAAGCAATTCACAGAGAAAGACAGGAGGATATATGCATGGGTCCCACAGATGCTGCAAAATGTAGAATATATAGGGTTTTTGCTTGGGTATTTTCATACCCCAATCAGACTCCAAAGAATTCTTTTTCAGGTAGATAGTAAATGTTGGAGGTGTGATGGGGAAGCAAGAGGTAATTGGAAACATATGTTTTGGAAGTGTGATGAACTTTCAGATTTAAAAAATTCCCTACAAACTACTCTGTCAGAAATACTGGGTGAGCAAATTGGTGTAACTAAGGAAATAATTTTTTGAGCTGGTGTAGAAGATATGAATTGCCTAGACGTAATAAGGCCTTATTAAGTTTAATACTGGGGGCTGCCAAAAAAGCAGTTGCTAAAAAATGGGAGTCAAAGTCTAAACAAACTGAATTTGAAGGTGAATATAATATATATGTCATTTTTTTCTATTTATTTCTGTACAGAAACTGTCAGGAGAGTGTGTTGTATGACTGTGAGTGCAATATTACAGAATCTCACTATATGTATTCAATAAACTTTATCACATTTTTTTCTGCTTTCTAGTTATGCAGAAAGATTACACTAAAAGTACATGTAGGCTTCACTTTGTGGCAATCTTTATGAATCCCTGTCAATAGTTAAAACTGCAAGAATGCCAGTAAGAAAACTAAAATTAGGAGGAAGAAGGTATGCATTATGTCTGTGTTGTCTGTTCACTCAGAACAATATACACTTAGTGGACCCTTAGGTGCAGTCTTTGACTCTGGTCCCATATGTAGAGCACCTACTGTGAGGGTTAGTGAACAGTCTAATCCACTTTTTCAGGAACTAATTTACAAGTAGTTTTGCTTGCTCTTTTGAGTCAGTACCGTCTATCCTACACACTCTTGCAGCTGCCACCCAATCTGCTTGGTAGTTGTACTGATTCAGTATTCTGTTTAGTAAAAAGTAATTTTTACTCATCAGGTCTCATTCCCATCTACTAGTCATGTCATATCATGCCCTTTATTTCTTGCCATTTTTTCATTCGGCCTTTTATCAACCTGTGAATCTGTAACATGCCTCTAATCCCTACTGTCTTGCAAACCTTTTCATATAACTGCAGTTTTTCAAGACCTTTGCAATATTCTTAAAACTTATTTTGTACTTCTTCATCCATGCATCCATAACTAGAGGTAACCTCTTAAACTTGACATTGCCTTCTATTTAAAGCCTTACAAGTGACTTGCACAGTTGAAAAGGAACTTCCGCATCACCTTTCTCAACTCACTGCTATGTATTCAGCATTAGTGTACTCTAATGTCTTTTTTGCTGTGTTCTGAATGGTTGAGCCTATCAACGAGGACTCTCAAGTCCTTTGTCTTACTATTGCACTTTAAAACTGCAGGTGGTAAGTTTGAGATGTCTGGCTAGTGAGGCTTACAAGCTCACTTGTTTGAGGAGACTGTTAGATACCATCGATTTCTGTGCTTAATCATTAAGTTCATGGGGCACAAAGAAGCCTTCTGCATATTCAACCTGACCTACATGCAGGGTTGTTGAAGAAATAGAGGGTGCTTGGAGCAGTGTAACACTACTACTGGGGAGTATGCCCTACCACCCACTACACTGTTAGATATGCAACTTCCCAGTGAAGCAATATTCCACTTGCAGTGTGGAGTCCGCTGGGCTCTTAACACTGCTGTTGCAGAGAACCTAGGCTGCATCCTTCACATAGTATGCGCAAGTCAACATTGGCTGTTTACTCCCATCCCACAGTCTGGTCCCTAAAGTGCCCAGGTCACTGCTTGAATGTTTTATCCCTTTGCACCACTGGGCCAGACTCTCGACCTGTAATGTTAATAAATTGTAGTTATGGTCTAATAAAGTGGGACATGTTTGCAGGAACTGCACGAAATAAGAATCTTTGTTAGCTATTTTCCTGCTTTATCTGGGATAAATAACAAAGCTGCAGGCAGAGTGACGTAAAGGAGGTGGCTGTCCCGGCAAACTGTTAGAGATGAGCTTCTGGCCTAAGGTTCTTTTTAGGATCATGCCTTCATACTAAGCTTATGGTTAAAGGGTTATTGAGAAGCTTAGCTAGGAAAACTGCTTGTAGGGTTTATAGGTTCTTACTAAGCTTATACTCATGGAGACCATATAAAATGCCAGCCATATCATTCAGTACTGGTGAGAGAATGACACACACAAATTACAATGGAGTCAAACCTCTCAGATGTCCAGAATTTTACAGAAATGTCCAGAATTTTTTTGTCTGTTGCGTATAAAATTTGTGTTTTTCTGGCAGATTATTCAAAATTTACTTCATTAAATAATGACATATTTTAGAGTTTTAGACTTCAAATCCTTCAGAAACTGTTTGCTTTTGCAAAACCTTTTATTTTACCAATGTTCTAAGTTCATAAAAACAATATTTAAAATTCGACCCTGATTTTGGACATTAGTCTTCCCTCCCCATTATTTCTGTTATCTCCATTAGTAGTGTGCTGATACTTAGAGCTGCCAAACTCAGACAGCTCTTAAAGGATATTTTGGTAATTAGTTCTGATGAAGTCCTTTTTTTCTGAGACAAAAGTGCTTAACTCTTTCTTTCTTTGTGAAATAAATACTTTTGAGAGCCTTTGCGTAGATCCTTAGTGTAACCTGTTGGTTATAAATCTTAATCTGAAACGTCATCATAGGTATTTGCAATTTTCTTTTTTACTCTACTAATGTAGAATTACAGTGCTTAAGTTTCATTGAACTGGGCTTTTGACAAGTTACACGATCACCTCAGAGTGGTTGGAAATAACTGAAACAGCAAATATTGTTTAATGCATTATCTAGAATAGAGTTTTTTACTCAGCAGAAGTAGCAAGTATTTAAGATTTCCACCTGAATTTGGATGTGGGCATGCCAGACAACACCAGCCCTTTGTATTTAGAACTGCATCTCTGGATACAATGTTTGACAGCTGAATAAGAAATTCCTAGTCCTCCACCTCTTTATAAAGCTTTTGTAGTTTGTGTGTTTGTTTAAAGATTGCTGGACTTATTAGAAGTGAGAGTACATTTATAGGTTCATAGAAGGTTACTAGGCTAACGGCCCCAGAGCCCTTACACGCCTAGCCATATTTATCCCAAGTTGCCCTAATTGGTGGTTAGGTGAGAGAAGTTCGCAAAAGTAAGAGTCTATGGTAGTTAATGCTGACTTCCTCTAACCAGGAGGGACATAGGTGCCACCCAGGAGTGAATTTTCTATCACCCATCCATTGATCTTGGTTGCGTCTCTATTTCACATGAAATGGAAGCTTGTTCCAGAGAAGTGGCAGTGTTTGGGAGATGTATCTATCTCTCCAGCATGACCTTTTTATGTCAGAGGGTAGGTTAAGATCCCTGGAATGAGTGCAGTTTGATTTATGAATATGCAGCATTTCCTTTAGGGCCAGATCAGAGACTGCCCTTTAAGCCAGGCACAGGTCACCCCTTAGCAACCTGTAGGAGGCAGAATACAGTGACTGGGCTTTCAAGATTTCTGCTTAAGACTTGTTTTGTGCACGCTGTAATGTCTTGGTGAGAAGCCTCTGTGGTCCCTCCAGTTGTTGCAGTTGTCTGGTGAGATATATGCAGAATGGAGCATTGTACTCAATTGTTTGTCTGAGGGCCGAGTGTAATGGAATTGTAACATGATTAGATCTAGATGTGATGCATTTTTCTTATACAATGTGCCACATAAAATGTCAAGGTTCAGGTTGCTATCAATCTGAGTATCCAGACCATGTACCACTGGGTCTAGCAAGTACGGTAGATGCACGGATAAACCAACCTTGATTGAGAGCAAGAAGAATCCAGCACCCTGAGTGTAAGTAGCAAACAAAAAGTTTATTGTGAACCAAACCGGTTTCAGCAACTAGCTTTCTTCAGTGGCTGATTTAACAACATCACAATGAGTCATATATATAGGAAATACAAACTAGGTGACCTGACATCACTTCCTGTATTCTCACAATATAGCCACAAAAAATGAACAATGAATTAATATTTGACAGTAAAAGTAAAATATTGGTTGTGTTTGGAAAATTATATAATTTAAATACAACCATCCATGAAAAAATATCCATGAAAAAATAATATCAAATACCATATGAATGCTGGTAAATGTAATAGCAAGCATTCAAAAGATTATAATAGACCAACAAATGGCCAAAAAATCTATAAACACGGAATCAATATTGATATAATATACTAAATGACATTAAGTAAATCATTATAGGTTATCATTGAGACCTGGTGGGAATAAGCCACCTAATTTCACTATCCATTTGGTCTCTATGTTATCCAATATTTTGTGCCATCCTGTTTTATACATTCTGTTGCCAACAATTCTGTCAATACAAACAAAGGAAAAATGGGCCGTTTTGTGTATGGTAGAATGCTTAAATAATGCATTAGTTTGCCTGGCATTTCTAATATCCCCCAAATGTTCAGAAATACGGATGCGAAACTGTCTGGATGTTTGTCCAATATAGAATGCCCTGCATGTGCACGTAGCTAGATAGATCACCCAGTCCGTGCTACAATTGGCAAAATGTTTGATGTCATAAATCTTACCTGTGTTTTTGCTAGTGAATTCTTTGGTTGTATAAACAAATTTGCAAAAGGCACAATGACCACAAGGGTGACAACCAATTTATTTATCCCCTAAAATGGTGGTTTGAATTTTGGAAGATTCCAAGGGAGTGATTTTTTTGAAATACGAAAAATATGATCCCAGAGTTTTTCCTTTCCTATAAGAGAAGAGGAATCTATCATCCAACCAATTTGCTAAATGTTTGTTGTTAGTTAGTATGTTCCAGTGATGATTTATTATATCTTGTAGTTGATAGGTGTTTCTGCCAAAAGTGGTAACTAATCTAGGTTTCTGAGCAAGCAATTGAGCAGCCTTAGGTTTATAGCATAACAAAGAATCCCTAGACAGGTTGGCAGTCATGCCAACTGCAGAGTGAATGTCTGAAATGTGATAACCCCTCTGTATAAATCTATTATAAAGATCATCTTGACAACATTTGAGGTCATGGTTCGATGAACAAATTCTCTTAATCCTGATGAACTGTGATTTGGGAATGTTCTTGATAATGTGTTTGGGATGTAAACTGGAAGCATGTAGTAGACTGTTGTATTGTGGATGTTTCCTGTGTAATGTAGTACATAGTGTATTATCTACTTCTCTGGAAAGATGTACATCCAAAAAATCCATTTCTTTTCTATCAAAATTAACTGTAAATTTGACACCCCATTCATTGCTGTTGAGATATTCAACAAATTCTTGGCGATACTCAATACCTCCTTTCCAAACCAGCCAGCAATCGTCAAGATATCGTCTCCAGATGTTCATGTCTGGCAGATATAGGTTGTGCAATTCGTTGTATATGATTTGATCTTCCACATATCCCATGAAGAGATCTGCATAAATGGGTGTGAAAGACACGCCCATTGCAGTACCCTGTATCTGCCAGTAGCAATTGCCTTTGAAATAGAACACGTTTTTAGTAAGGACGTGTTCCGCCATGCAAATCAATAAGGTGTTAAATCCAGGACTATAAATGTTGATCCTTTGTAGCCAATATTCAAGAGCTGTTAACCCTGCCCAATGTGGTATACTGGTGTATAATGACGTAACGTCTAAAGTGCACATCATCCAGTGCTCTTCGAGCTGGGATTCAGAAACAATCTGAAGAAACTCTGTGGTATCCTGTAATCTGGCCCTAATATACCGTAACAAAGGCTTAAGATATTGAGTCAGAAAGGCAGACAGAGGTTCCGTCAATGAACCAATACCTGACACTATGGGTCTCCCTGGAGGTGTAGAATATGATTTATGAATTTTGGGGAGTAAATACAGGTATTGTTTGGCTGGATCCTGAACAGTAAGATGAAATTTAGATTTAGTACTGATGATACCTTCATCAACTGCGAGTTGCAAAAAATCATCAATTTCTTTTTTGAAATTAGGTGTGGGGTCAATGGGCATCTGTAAATAGTGCTGAGTGTTGGACACTTGTCTTAATCCTTCAGCCCAGTAATAACTGGAGTTCATCACCACAATGGCCCCACCCTTGTCCGCAGGAAGAATAGTTATATCAGTATTGTCTTTCAGGTTTTTAAGAGCCTGTTGTTCATTGATGTTTAGATGGTTAGTTGCTGAAACCGGTTTGGTTCACAATAAACTTTTTGTTTGCTACTTACACTCAGGGTGCTGGATTCTTTTTGCTCTCAATCAAGGTTGGTTTATCCGTGCATCTACCTTACTTGCTAGCCTGCTTTGTACTTCCGTGAATTCTTTGCTGGCTGTTGGTGTCTGAGGAGTGGCAGGTTTGACAGTGGATTTTGTTGTTCGTGGTGGGGATTCTTTCCTCTGGGTTTTGGATTTATATTAGTACCATTCGTTGACTAACACTCGACTTGCATCAGGGTGTATGCTTCTCACGGAAACGAGTCGTTTTGACCTGTTTTGATTGCCATTTGGATTTATTCAACACGTTGGTATATATATGGTGCTTCTGTTTTTTATTATTAACATTCGTCAACTACTTTGGAGGGAATTTGGTGCCCAATCTGGTTGCAGGTACAATTAACGTTGTCAGGCAGAGTTTATTGACTTTTGAGTCAGAGTCATCCAAAATCTCTGACCTCATTGCGTTTATTTGTCGTTTTTCAATATTCATGCATCATCTGGACGCCATTTTGTGTTTGGGCTTAGCTGTTTTTACTAGGCTTGTTTTACGAGATGGAAATAACAAGAAAGGGCCAAGAAAAGTTTTGGGACTAGCAGTGTTATACTACGTTGTTGTCATTTATGTATTAACTAATCATCTTGGATCAAGGATTAATGTTTCCTGGCGATGGTCAAGTGTGATTAAGGACACAAGTACTGTTCAACATTTAATGTTCTCTTTTCATGACAAGTAGTAATCTTCTTTCTAATACATATGTTAGAATCAGGTGTCACAGTTTGTTTCATTCGGAAATTAATATTGGGTCTTAGACATTTGCGCTAACATTGTATAAAGGTGTATGTTATGTACATGTATATTTTATACGGACTTTAACTTGTTTTGGTTGCAACATCTAATAGTTAGCTCATTCACCAGCAGTAGTTGAAACTATAGTCTTGCATTTGGGATTTTTGTTAAGTTCCATGTTCTTTATTAATGCAACTTTGTCAAGTTTAATATTTTATCAGTTTTGTACGCTCTACTTTTATGCTTTGAATGCTCTATCCAGTGTTCCTATTTTTTTGTGAATAACTTAATTTATGCAAATAGCACTGGCCACATTACTGAGGAATAGATAAATACGAATTCCCCTTGCATATGTTGGGTTTGTTTCACAGATTGTGGGTACGATCCTTTTGGTCTTTTTTGTCTATTAATATCGAGATATATAATTGTTGATAGGGCTAGTATCACATTCTTTTTTACAAATTAGTCAGCAAGGCAGTTGTAGATTGTAAGTTGTGACATTTTCTTCCATAATTAGTTTCTACATTGTATTCTCCTAATGGTGCACATTAATGTGGGGTGTACCATGACATAACATTTCATGGGAAAGATATTTTATTATTCATGTACTATCTGAATTTATGACAGATTCATTTGATTTATTGTTTTGGGGATGTTCAGCAACCTTTTTTTATTAATTAAACTTCCCTATTAAACAAGGTCAGCTACCCATATTATGTGTACCCATGGTTTGTGGATTATGAGTCTGTACCAGTTGCTATATATCTTCATTTGTACAATTTATTGGATTCATATTTGGTCATACTATCATTGCAAATAGGCCATTTTTTTACCTTTTTACATCAGGGAGAATTTTATAGTTTCTATTCCAAGTGTTATTAATCCTGTTTTTTTCTACTTTTGCTACAGTTTTTATAAACCAATCAGTAGAAAACTGTATATGGTGATGCATGATTATATATTTTTTCCTTTTTAATGTTGTTTTCAAATCAGTCCACATCCATGTGGACGAGTCTATGACATTCAAACACTGGAACAGATTATTATAGCATTATTCATCAAACATACTTCACAGGAAGAGATTGTTTGTTGTTCCATGGATCCTCTCTTTAGAGTTTATCTATTCTAGCCAGTTTTTTATCAGGACTGGTATGTTCATCATTCCTAGCACATTAAGTTTTTGGGCTCTAATGATATTGAGCCTCAAGTATTTCAGTATTGGATATTTGAGTTTATACAATTTGACCATAAGATTACACCATTATTGTAATTTTTTTGTGAGTCTTCTTTGTCTCTCTGCTTTATTACTGCCCCTCAATTTTGGACTAGTTTATTGATCTTTGCCTTGTGGAATATTTTCGTGGGTCTACAATTTTTTGAGTATAGTTGGATTATTACAGATAATATATAGATCAAGTGGATTTCTCTGGACAGGATATTGCACACATCACAATTGGCTTTAACATGCACAATTCATTGTCATGGATCTCAATAACATGGTACAAGGACTATGTGCAGATAAAGACGACATACATATTTTTGGGATTGAATCCCGCAGGGGATCATCCACCAATGGTATAACTGGTCCAGCTGACGATTGTGATATGTTATTTACTGAATTTTCTAAAAAAATTAAAACATTACGATCCAATATATGGCATTCCAGGTTATTTAAAGCATATAAACATCAAAATATTGCCCCTAGAGGTCTTAGAACCAAGGTGCAACCATTGGTTGGCAAACCGGATGAGATACTCAGAGTGGAATGCTGCACAACAAGATTCGGTTATGATGTTTGTTAACATCCTTTCTTCTTACTATGATAGAACGATTCAAGCCAATATTTGTGATGTGCAAAAATTGAGTGAGGAGTTAAAATCACATGAGAGTTAACCCAATTTTTCTGGATTGTTGAACAAACTATCCAGAGAATTGTCGGCCTCTGAAAGGATTCTTAAGGAAAAGAAACTTAAAAAATTTTGTAGAGACATGGAGGATTATCAAAGGAGTAAACCCTTTGAGCTTCATAAAGGGGTACGATTTGCAGAGGGTACAAAGAATTTCACATACACACGTAAAAAACGGCCCAGATCCATTCTCAAGAGGGATACATCACCCAGCAGGAGCTCTGGGGATGAATTGTCCACCACGGACACAGAATCCATTCAACTGTCAGACTCACCCACTCCCAAAAGAGTGTGAAACATGGGTCACCCTTTAGGCGTAGACACAGGGGAGGATGCAAGCATAAAAACATTGGAAGAACTGTTTTTGTCAATAGTCAAATGAATACCAATACTTTAAATGTGCATAACATTTCTGATCATGTATTAACACCAATGGAAGAACAATTGTTAAATAAAGGACTTGGTTTTATTCCTGGCTTTTTGGTTGATGAAAGTACTTTTGTATTTGATGTTATGAATTTCTGCAGAAAGTTAAATCTTAGAATCTTTTTTGATGAGCAGGATTCTACTCAAAGATCTACTGAATTTAAATTTCTACCATCCAAGTTTAGTCCTCCGATTGGCAAACATGTAGCTATATTTCAGAATGCAGTTATAGAGGATTTACATCAGCAGTTAGGTACTGGATATATCATCAGAAACAATCTAAACATCAATGAACAACAGGCTCTTAAAAACCTGAAAGACAATACTGATATAACTATTCTTCCTGCGGACAAGGGTGGGGCCATTGTGGTGATGAACTCCAGTTATTACTGGGCTGAAGGATTAAGACAAGTGTCCAACACTCAGCACTATTTACAGATGCCCATTGACCCCACACCTAATTTCAAAAAAGAAATTGATGATTTTTTGCAACTCGCAGTTGATGAAGGTATCATCAGTACTAAATCTAAATTTCATCTTACTGTTCAGGATCCAGCCAAACAATACCTGTATTTACTCCCCAAAATTCATAAATCATATTCTACACCTCCAGGGAGACCCATAGTGTCAGGTATTGGTTCATTGACGGAACCTCTGACTGCCTTTCTGACTCAATATCTTAAGCCTTTGTTATGGTATATTAGGACAAGATTACAGGATACCACAGAGTTTCTTCAGATTGTTTCTGAATCCCAGCTCGAAGAGCACTGGATGATGTGCACTTTAGACGTTACGTCATTATACACCAGTATACCACATTGGGCAGTGTTAACAGCTCTTGAATATTGGCTACAAAGGATCAACATTTATAGTCCTGGATTTAACACCTTATTGATTTGCATGGCGGAACACGTCCTTATTTCAAAGGCAATTGCTACTGGCAGATACAGGGTACTGCAATGGGTGTGTCTTTCGCATTCATTTATGCAGATCTCTTCATGGGATATATGGAAGATCAAATCATATACAACGAATTGCACAAACTATATCTGCCAGACATGGACATCTGGAGACGATATCTTGACGACTGCTGGCTGGTTTGGAAAGGAGGTATTGAGTATCTCCAAGAATTTGTTGAATATGTCAACAGCAATAAATGGGATGTCAAATTTACAGTTAATTTTGATACAAAAGAAATGGATTTTTTGGATGTACATCTTTCCAGAGAAGTAGCTAATACCCTATGTACTACATTACACAGGAAACATCCACAATACAACAGTCTACTACATGCTTTCAGTTTACATCCTAAACACATCATCAAGAACATTCTCAAATCACAGTTCATCAGGATTAAGAGAATTTGTTCATCGAACCATGACTTCAAATGTTGCCAGGATGATCTTTATAAAAGATTTATACAGAGGGGTTATCACATTTCAGACATTCACTCTGCAGTTGGCATGACTGCCAACCTGTCTAGGGAGTTTTTGTTATGCTATAAACCTAAGGCAGCTCAATCGCTTGCTCAGAATCCTAGATTAGTTACCATTTTTGGCAGAAACACCTATCAACTGCAAGATATAATAAATCATCACTGGAACATACTAACTAACAACAAACATTTAGCAAATTGGTTGGATGATAGATGCCTCTTCTCTTATAGGAAAGGAAAAACTCTGGGATCATATTTTTCGTATTTCAAAAAAATCACTCCCTTGGAATCTTCCAAAATTCAAACCACCATTTTAGGGGATAAATTAATTGGTTGTCACCCTTGTGGTCATTGTGCCTTTTGCAAATTTGTTTTTACAACCAAAGAATTCACTAGCAAAAACACAGGTAAGATTTATGACATCAAACATTTTGCCAATTGTAGCACGGACTGGGTGATCTATCAAGCTACGTGCACATGCAGGGCATTCTATATTGGACAAACATCCAGACAGTTTCGCATCCATATTTCTGAACATTTGGGGGATATTAGAAATGCCAGGCAAGCTAATGCATTATTTAAGCATTCCACCATACACAAAATGGCCCATTTTTCCTTTGTTTGTATTGACAGAATTGTTGGCAACAGAATGTATAAAACAGGATGGCACAAAATATTGGATAACAAAGAGACCAAATGGATAGTGAAATTAGGTGGCTTATTCCCACCAGGTCTCAATGATAAACTATAATAATTTACTTAATGTCATTTAGTATATTATATCAATATTGATTCCGTGTTTATAGATTTTTTGGCCATTTTTTGGTCTATTATAATCTTTTGAATGCTTGCTATTACATTTACCAGCATTCATATGATATTTGATATTATTTTTTCCTGGATATTTTTTTGTGGATGGTTGTATTTAAATTATATAATTTTCCAAACACAACCGATATTTTACTTTTACTGTCAAATATTAATTCATTGTTCATTTTTTGTGGCTATATTGTGAGAATACAGGAAGTGATGTCAGGTCACCTAGTTTGTATTTCCTATATATATGACTCATTGTGATGTTGTTAAATTAGCCACTGAGGAAAGCTAGTTGCTGAAACCGGTTTGGTTCATAATAAACTTTTTATTTGCTACTTACACTCAGGGTGCTGGATTCTTTTTGCTCCCACTGGGTCTTCACTTGGGGGGGGGGGGGTGCCGTAATTTGCGGGGATGTTAGCTTTTCCAAAGGGAATAACAATGCATTTTTTGCATTTAACTTTAATTTGTGTCTTTGGCACTAGTCATGTGTGTGCTTTAACCATGTCTGCAGTGTATTAACATCATTGGAGGACTCTGTGATGCTCCCAATTTGCAATTGTCAATAAATATGGTCAGCCACAGGCTGTCCAAGTTTGCCTGGACTTCTGAGAAATACAGAACCCTGTGGTATATCACTGGCGACTCGTCTTTTGCCAGAGGTGAAGTCACCCACTTTGACAGTATGTATTTTGGTGAGAAAATTGGCTACCCATGTAGTAATGTAGGGGTTAATTACTAATTGAGAGAGTTTCTCTATAATAGCCGAGTGGGGGATTGTGTCGAATGCCTTGATTAGGTCAAGGTAGGGGGTGTGCACTGTCTTTCCCTTATGCAGGCCCTTGGTGACTTTCTTAAAGAATTCAATCATGTTTAATAGGCATTATCTACCTTTAATGAATCCTAATTGGTTTGGACTCAGAGTTTGGAGATTACCTATGTCCTTGTTAATAAGGTCCATAATGATTCTTTCTATGGCCTTGCAGATGAGGCTAGTCAAGCTTATGGGCCTGTAATTCACAGGGTCAGTTGATGGTTCCCCTTTGTGCAGAGGGATTACTGTTACTGTCTTTCATTCCAACGGAACATAGCCAGTTCACAGACTGTGGTTAAACAGGCATCCAAGTGGGTCTGCTAGGCCATGCTTTAAGTTGTTTAAAAGGAAACCTGGGAGACCACCAAGATGATCTGCTGTCTTGAGATAATAGGATGGGGAATGGTGGCATGTATACTTTGGGGGATGACTGCAGGGGATAGTGGGTGAGGTTTGCTCCAAATCTATCATGCAGCAGGTTGTCTATTACCTCCGGTTGAGTGTGGGTGGTGCCATCCACAACTAGTTCAGTACATACCTGGGTATTTCCTTTTAGATTTTGGACATAGTTAAAGAATGCCCTGTGATTATCCTTAGCCAGGGAGGCTATTTTTGCTTTGTAGTTAGTTTGGAGGACCTGCCAAGATCTCTAATTTGTTTGTTTAAGCTAGAGAGGGATTTCTTCCACTGCTGAGCCAGTTCCATCTTGTTCTTGGACATTAGTTTTTCTCTTGTTGTATATCCTGTTTATGCTAGGGGTCCGCCAGGGTGGCTTGTTTTTTCAGCAAGACCTGGTTTTAATTCGGTCTGGTATAGCCGATTCTATACAACCGCTTAAGTGGTTTACACAGCTGTTTAAAATGTAACAACCAGTATATTAGGAAATGAAATGTATGTATGGTAACCAATTGTGTATTTTAAATGAAACGTGAAATTAGTTAAGGAAGAAGACCTTTTCCTTTCCCATGATGCCTCACTCTTGGAGTTACTGTAAAAGTAAGGTGCACAAGACAAAGTCCCCTACATGGAGGCTGAGGAAGAGTTATTTCTCCATTGAAAGGCAACTTTCAGCTTCAGTTTTGTATGTACCAAAGCAGAATTCAGTGAACTAGTCACTGCATTGTTTATCGTTAGACTTAGTAAAGTACAACAGGTTCATAGGTAATTGCTAGGCATGCAGTCCAGCAGATCTTTAGGGAGCCTAGCCCAAGTTCTGAACTGCCTCAAGGCACTGTCAGATTAAGTGACATGCCCAAGGTCACAGAGTAGGAAAATTAAGGTTTAGGGCATCAAACACTATACTGCAGGAAGTATCTTGTTTACAGACCACAGCCTTAATCCTATGCTCAACCTGCCACACAATCCACTGCACTAATCGCTAAGACACTTTTAAGATAGGTATAACTTGTTTCTTAGAATGACAGTAAATTGGTTCTGCTTAAGCTGTCATGATTAAAGATATGAAACCTAACATGCAGCAGTATCCCCTGTGTAGCATCCATCATTGTACTACCCCTTCCTCCCCTTCTTTTTGCCCTGTAGATCAGTAGCGTGCAGATCAGGATCATATCTCATTTGAACAAGAAAGGTAATGATACATCTTGTGTCCAACCTTGGCCCCTGGCACAGGATAATCTCCATCTACCAGTGCTGAGCATAGCCTTCTGACAACTGCATCACGCTGGATTGTGTTCCTGAGGTGTCTGCTAGACACTTTAGTTCAAAGAGCTTTCCTTACAGGAAAAAATAGATCTATACCTAGCTGTATTACTAGGGTTTTCTACTCAGACTTGAGTCACTGCAAGGGAAGACCTCACAATTTGGGGTCTCATGGCATCTATGATTTTCATGATACCCATGGCAAAACTCCACGTGAGAAAAATACAGTAGTATCTGAAGTCTCTATGGTCCTAGCACCAACAGCCAGTAACTTTTTAAATTCTAGTCCTTGGGGTTTGTCAGAACAGAAATAGCTTGTTGGAGACTGCAAATATCCCTAAATCCATGTCTTCCCTTCTCCTCCCTGCTAAAAAAGTCAGTCACCACAGATACCTTGGACTTTTCTTGGGGAACAGTTACAGGAGGGATAAAGGTACAAGGTGTTTGGGATACAAAGGATAGATGCAACCACATAAATGTAAGAGATGCTTTCTGTGATCAAGGCACTCCTCTCTGAATCACCTTTAGTCCCCTGGACTTAAAAGTTTTTACAAATAATACCAGAGTTAGTGGTACATCAACAAGTAAGATGGAACCAGGTCCTGCCCCCTCTGCAGACTAGTCATTGTAGCTTTAGATATATCTTCACAGCACAGTCTCAATGTATAGGCATTGTACATCCTGTCAGAGCAAAGTTGTGTCCCAGACAATCTATGTAAGAAAAGGCAGATCCTCATGAATGGAAAATAGATCAAGGAAATCTCCAAAATTTGGTCCATCTGTTGGACGTTCCTTAAGTAGACCTCTTTGCCTCTTCTCCTGAACAATCAGCTAACAAAATTCATCTCTAGGACTCCATACAAATATGTCTGGAAGATGGATGCTTTTTCTTTTCTTTTCTGCAGACAGGAATGTTCCATTATTCTTTTCTATCCTTTCCACTGGTATCCAGGATAACTTCTGAAGATTTAAAAGGAATCGCCAAAGATCACTGGAGTGACTCACATCTGGCCCATAAAACAGTGGCTCTTCCTTCTTTTGGAAGTGGCAAAGGTCAGTTACCACAAGCCTCCTCACAGAATGGATCTATTTACAGAAGAATAGGGGTGTTTGATACAACCTGAAGCCAATCTTCTTCATTTGATTGCCTGGATGCTAAGGTCTTAATTCCATTTAGGCACTTGTGACTGAGGACATGCAGCAGGTAATAATGGAGGCAAGAAAGCCTGCTAGTAAAAGATCATATATTAGCAAATGGAAAAGGTTTTCTTGTTGGTGCTAGAAACATAATCAGCACCCACTCAGGGCTATTGTTTCATTGGTTTTACAATGTTTGTTTGAGTTGCTTTCCTTTGACGTTTCTTACTCAGCCATCAAGATTCGTTTATCAGCCATTTCAGCATGTTTGCCCATGGATCTTCTTTCAATGCATTCTTGTGTCAAAATGCTTTTGAAAGGGCTTTAGCATAAGAGATCTCCAAGAAAATTGGTGGCTCCTCCTTGGGATCTTAATTTTGCATTAGAGAAGTTAACACTTACTCCATTTGAACTTTTATCTGGGTGACTTGAGGTTCCTAACATGGAAAACTGTTTCACTGACTGCCGGATGGATCAATATGATTAGTTGTGTAAATAAACTCACTATGAAAGTAGATG